>NW_020954579.1:21682551-21804447 GCF_900497805.2 Vombatus ursinus
ATATAGATATAGATATAGATATAGATATAGATATAGATATAGATATATATTAAGTGAGACAATTTTCCAGGATGAAAATAAACTTAATTTCCTCTGTTTTACTCCAAAATTTGTCCAATCTTCATTTATTTTTAGGCTACTTCATACTCCCCCCTACCTCCAAATCCCCTGTATTGACATTTATATTTCATTAGTGTATTTTTAGGCCCAAATTAGATTGGGAAACTCTGAGCTACAGGAAATAAGACTTTTGCTTCTCTTCTCAAGTCTCCAAAATGGTACAAAGCATGTATCATCTGGAAAACCTTACTACAATTGGCATCACCTCTATATTTAGGAAAATGCCTTGTTTTTCCCACTGGTGTTCACATTCTCCTGGGAAAACATATTCCCTTTGCTTTTTCTTGACAGTCAGACTCTCAGTGCACTGAGAACTGCCTTGACAAAAGGCACCCCCTACTGTACCATGTAATCACTTAACTAATCTTCTTTTAAACTGAATCCCAGAACCAGATGGTCTCCACAAATATAGAGTTCAGTTGCCCATTCCATAACAACTGCACTGCTTTAAATAATTAGTAAGATCGTGGCCAAAAAATGTTTATTATGCTAGGGAGAGGGTAGACTTCCCACCATAGGAGGTTCATTTTTATTCTTTCCTGAGGTAAAATATCCCTTCAATAGATTTTATGTGACATACCTAAGCCCAAATTTCCATTTGCCAACTGCCAAGATATCTGATAGTTAAGGTGACTAGAAAAGATAGTAAAGAAATCAACTGACTCCCTAGGCCAAGCAAAATGCCAATTATAGTTTGCTTTTAGAGTGCTAGAAAGGTTGGCAGTGGACCAGCAATTCAGTGAAAGGACAGGGCCTATTTAAAGGGCACATTCCAAAAATTGTACCCTGTGGGGGTGTGGAGTAAAGAAAAGTCATCCTTGAAAGGAAACTATTTCACTCTGGTCCAGTCAAACCCTTGTTTCCTTTACAGTTAAGAGCCTACAATGAAGTCCTCAAAGGCACAGAAAGGAAAATGATATATCAGAGACTTTATAAATAAATGTCATCAGTAGAATAATAGTCATGTAGTGATGACTAAATAGTATTTGTCCAATGGAGAAAGCCATAAAGCATTAACTGATTAAGAAATAAATCCCTTTGGTGTAATCCCAGTAGGTCATGTTTATATAGTATTTTAAAGCTTATAAGCTACTTTCCTCAATAAAAAAAATAAAATGAACTGAACTCTGTGTGATTTCATTAACCAAACTTGGCTAGAAGAATTGAAAAAAATGAAGTCCCTTCCCCTCATAGGTAGAGAACTTCCTCAAAAGTGGGGTACTATGGATATACAGTACTATATAAACTGTTAGATTCAGTTGAACTATTATTTGGTGTTGCTAAACTACTTCTCCCTTCCTCCTTTTAAGAAATATAATCATTATTATAAGAAGTGGCTCATTGAAGAGGGGAGAGAAAACAGATAGATTTAGAAATGAAGTTAATTTAAAAACAGAAGATAAATAACAGTGACTTGTGGGGTGATTGTTAGCAGAGGGAGCTGTGATTTCATCAGTTTACATAACTCCCAGCACTGAGAATTTGGACCAGAGCAGATCATGACCCGTCCATGACCTAGCAAGTAAGCCCTATAGGATTGATTGGAGTCCAGAGAGAAAAGCAGTTTCCCCAAGTTCACACAACTAATAAGTTTCATAAGCAAGATTTAGAACCAGATTTTCATGATGCCAACTTCAGTATTCAATCTACTATGTCACATTGCCTCTTTTGCAAGTTTGTAATCTCTCAGTTTTACAAAAAAATAAAGCTGACACTCAAAAAGGTTAAGTGACCTGCCCATTATGACACAGCTAATGAGAAGGAAACACAGGAATCAAACCAATATCAATTATATCCAGTTCAGCAATTTTTCCATTTTTCCTCAGTTCAGCTGAAGAAACCAGGTCAAGAAAACAGGTCAAGTAATATGTCAATTTTTTAGTGAGTCCACTTCCCAGCTTTATAAAGCCCAGTATGATTTAATTCATTGTATCATGTATTGTTTTATGAGGCATCTCAGTGTAATGGCTAGAGGACTTTTCAGCCTCCTTGACAACAACCTTCTCTCCCTGGAGATACCTCCATCCTGCATCTCTCTCTTCTGATTGGTGAGTCCCTGGCCTTGTCTATCATTTCATTATGTGCCCAGGCAATGAGCACTTCCCTACTGTCTCTGATCCTCATCTTCCAGACTTTTCCACCTTCTCCCTAACCAACTTGGGGAAAACCTTTCTTTGCTTTCCACCAAATCACCACTCTCCAGCTTCCTTTTATGTGTTGTTTTCTCTCATTAGAATATTAGCTTCTTAAACTGAGTGACTATTTTTAGCTTCTATTTTTAACCACAGCACCAAGCAAAGTATTTGGATCACAGTGAGAACTTAATAAATGCTTCATCTATCTATTTATCTATCTATCTCTCTATCTTAAGGGCCACCTTTAGAATCAGGATGTCCTAGGTTTAAGTTTGCCTCTAACATCTACTTTTCATATCATGCTGGGCAACTCATTTTATAGCCTAATGAACCAGGCTGCTCACTAGTTTCTGAATATTTACAGTGAGTCTCCTACACCAATTTTAGTCTTAAACCAGTCAGAAAATATATTTCATGCAAACTCTCTTTTCTCTGATATTTCCCCTATTTTTCTTTTTTCTTCTTTTTTCCTTTTTTTTTGGAAGAAGTTTATGGAACATCACTTACTAGATTGGTGTTCAGATGGAAAAAAAACAATGGATTGGACATTCTTATCTCTTAGCAGTCAGAATGTGCTCATCTGAAAAGGTGGATTTTTACTAATGTATATCATGTAGAAGATATTTTTTTTTGCATTGGTGAGATGTGGACAAAGATAATGTGGTAAGAAGCTTTGCATCCAGAGTAGTAAGCTGATCATTGCAATTTTTTTTTAAAAATGGAGATTTTATGTCATGAAAGCTACACTAAAAATTTAACCACATCTAATGCAGTGTTTGTTATGCCTATGCTAAACATTCAAAAAATAGAAAAATAGTAATTTATTTGTCAATAATATTTGATTGGTGAATTAAACTTATATCAAGAAATATGATTGTCAGGGAGTCAACAAGCCAGGCACTGTGCTGAGCACCACAGATACAAAGAAAAGCAAAAGATAGATTCTGTTCTCAAGAAACTTACAGTCTAATAGCTGGACCACACTTTGTGTAATCGGTATGTTCCTGGAAAGTTCTGTGCAAAATAAATTTTCAAAACTTGAAACATTTCATCCCATTTCAGGAGTTTGCTATTTCAAAAAATAAACCTACAGTGAACCTTTTTGTTAATTATTATTTTATTTTAATATGAATCTTTCAACTTTGGACTTGCTGAACACTGAGTACACCTGTACTATTTCAAGTACCGTTTCTTTAATTCAGCTGAGATATTAATTTTTATGTGTAGATAGGACCATAGGCTCATGGGTCTAGAAGGGACCTTAGTGCCTCCCTTTCATTTTGTAGATGATTAAATTAAGGCCCAGAGACATTAAATGATTCCCTCAAGTCATACAGGAATTAAGTGGTGGTACTAGAATTGGAATTTTTCTAGGTCCTAAGTTCCTTCAAATTCAGTGTTCCTTGCATGGTACTAATATCTTCTCTCCCTTTCTTGTAAGTGAAGGAATTAGAGGAAGGAGTAAAGAAAAAAAACATTGTCTTATTGGACTATGGTAATTTGATAGGGACATTCTGAGTAGGCATTCAAAACATCAGGTAATTAAAATATATAATTTTGATTGAAGCATACTATTTATTATTTTTTTCTTCTGTTTTGTTTGTTTTCTGTTTCTTGTGGTTCCTCCTGTTGGTTCTAATTCTTCCTTACAACATCACTAATGTGAAAATATGTTTAATAGGAATGTATATGTATAGCTTATGTCAGATTGCATGCCATCTTGGGGAGGGAGGAGGAGAAAAAATTAAAACTCAAAACCTTATGGAAGTGATTGTTGATAAATCAAAACAAAATTTAAAAACACATAATTTTGCCCCCAAATCATGAGTTTATAGTGAATAATTTCCACCTTTCTATTTGGGAGGTCCACCATTTTTTGGGTACTGTATATATAGAAGGTCTCATTTTCTATACTTTGTCTAATAGGTTTAATGTGAGTAGGCTAGAGAATGCTAGTTGCCCTCACAACTGAGAAGCATCATGACTTCACCTAGTTCAGGGATATTTTAGGCCTTGGGCATGTGGAATGGTGGTGATTTCAATGCCTAATTAGCTTTTAAGGACATAGTGACATTGACCTCAGCTCTATCTGAAATGATGAGAGTTCACTCAGTCTTGGTGGTTCCTGGTTTTGGCAGCTTCCCATGATCATGGAAATGAAAGCTTTCACAGAAGCTTGGATATGATTATGTAGTCACACTCAGTGCCAAGAGTAATTCCAAATCCCCATAAATCAGTCAAGCTTGGAACCAAATAATTTCAACTTTGCCAAAAGATCACTTTCAGAACTAGATTAAAGGTCACGGAGACCCTCAATGAAGCTGAAGGATATTCTTCTTTTAGGTTAACAGTCTTTTGATATTTTAACACAGAAAATTTTTAAATACAAATTTATTTTATATATTAATTTATGCTAGTATTATTACTATTACTAATATCATGATTTTTAGTTGTAGAGTTCAACAGATAAAGCACAGTACTTAAAATTAGGATGACCTTAGTTAATTGGGTAACCCTGGACAATCTTACCTTTCTCTGCTTCACTTTCTTCTTTGGTAAAATGAGGATAATAACAACACAGAATTATTGTGAGGATCAAATGAGTTAACAAATGTAAAGCATCTTGCAAACCTTAAAGGACTGTAAAAATGCTAACTATTTTTGTTAATTTGTAGTCCATGGAAATGCTCTTCTGTGTCAGATTCAAATTAGTATCATAAAATGAAAATAGATATAGATTTGGAAAAACAATAACAACAAAACTTTAGAGTTCACCTAAAGTCCCTTTTTTATGGATGAGCAGCTGAAGCTCAGAGAAAAAATGACTTACTCCTGGTCCTTATTTAATAAAAAATAAATTCTTTTTCACCCAAACCTTAAACCACAGTGTCCATATCTAACACATCAGATTAGTTTGCTATTGTTTTCTTAAGCTCAAATGTATTCATCATCAGGTTAAATACAATTATATTTAAAATCTTTCCATTACAAAATGAATTTCAGGCCACATCTAATGGACTAGTCATTTTAAACCATATTTGATACAATTAAATCACAATATATCAAAAGCACCAAGACAATCTTTGGTATTCCCTAAAGCAGGACTTGACTTTTGTTAACATTTCAGTGTTATTTACAAAATCATTTATTCATAGGTAATGGGATCACAAGATTATGAGACTGCGTAGGACTTCAAAGAGACATCTTGTCAATTTTATTTCTAGACCAGATGGTACCTAATTTATTCCAGAAACATAGGTGCTTACAAATTTCCAAAGCAGGAGATTGCATTACTGCCCTTGGTAAAAGATTAAGAATCAAGAGATTCCTAGCTTAGAATTGACTATATAACATTCATTTTAAAAACATTTATTGGGAGCCTACTATGTGCAAGATACTGTATTTGGCTGCTGATGGAATAATAAGATTTTTTTAAGGAATCCTGCACTTAAGGAATCAAGTCAAATTAACTAACATTTATCAATGTCTAATACCTGGCAGGCACTGTACTAAGCACTGGGAATACAAAGGCAGAAACAAAGCAAAACAAAAATAGTTCTTACTCTCAAGGAACTCATAGTCTAAAGGTGAAAAAAAAAGGGAAAAAAATCACTTCTGACTGGTGGGTAAGGAAGAGATGACAGGAGTAATAACAATATAAGTCAAAGTACGGAAATTAGAAGGTCCAGTATGTGTTGAGAACAAGTAGTACAGTTAGGCAGTATCACTGAGTTCCTGTGAGAGAATAATGGGAGATAAGTTTGGAAAAGTAGGCTAGGGCCAAACTGTGGAAAGCATTGGATTTGGACTGTATTTAGAGTTTAAAAAAACTAAAATAAAAACATTGGACTCGAATTCTTCCTCTGACACTTTCTAGCTGTGTGAACCCCAGGCAAATCACTTTACACTTGGTTCAGTTTCCTCTGGTATAAAATAGAGATCATGGATGAAGAGGCAGAAAGAAACCATGAGGCCATCTAGTCCAATATCCTCATTTCAGAGATCAGGCTACTGGAACCTAGGAGAAGTTGGTCTTTTCCAATGTCACACAGATGGTAACACAGGCAGCATTTGAACAGCATTTCTTGTTCTCCAAATCTTCATGACTTTGTCTAGCACATCATGCTAACTCCTCATAGACCTGATCTGAAGAAAACATTACAGCCCTCTACAAATAAGAATTATTTATTCTGCATTCATTTGGCAGGAAAAAGAATCACTGAAAATTTTAATCCAGTGTAAATGATTAGAGCATTGAATTAGAAAAATCTAATGTGAAAACTGGGTATAGGAAGGATTAAAAGAGAAGAAAGTTGGGTGACAAGAAAAGCAGTTAAGAAGTCATTAAAAATATCAGGAAATATATCAGATTGTACACCATCTTGGGGAGAGAGGGAGAGACAGAAGGGGAGAAAATTTAAAACTCAAAAGTTTATGGAAGTGAATGTTGAAAACTAAAAATAAATTAATTAATAGAAAAAATATCCCAGGCAAGAGGCGATGAGAGGCAATTGTGACTATTGGAGTAGAAAGGAGAGAAGAGATGTGAGATACATTTTGATCAGTTATCCTGATTTTTCCCCCATTCCAGGCAGTCAAGAGTCTTTTCAGGGGGTTCATCAACATGATTCTCTCCTTAGTGTTAATTTGGATATCACCTTGTTGCTGTTGTTGTTTGGTGGTGGTGTTGTCCTTTTGTTCTTGAAGAAGACTAATGACATCACAAGGGTGATTGTCTTGACTTGTACGTGAATTGGATATGACAGGGGCAGAGCTGTGCAAAGATGTCAGCCTCACTTTCTCCTCCAGAGTCATCTGTATATGTATAGAACATATATTAATTCCATTTATGGGGACATCTTTGTGTAAGACTTACAGGGGAGCAATGCATGCCTGAATTAGAGGCTAGCATTTTGTGTTTGGGACTTCTGATTAGCTTTTGAGCAAATAATTCAAACATTTATCTATTTTAGAGGAATGAGGGCAAATTGTGGTTATTTCATACTACACAATAGCAGTATTTACTGTGTCACATGAAGGAAATACATAAATGCAAGGATTTTAAATAAGGACTTCACTCCAAAACTTTATTCTGTCATTTGTGAATAGCATAGTGCTATTATTTGGCTAGACAACACGAATCACAATACAATTGTCTGAAACTATCAACCCCAGAATAACTGATATAGTCGTATACCTTTCTCCTCTTCTGCACTCTCATGAAATGCAAACTGTAAAGTAGTGTTGTCAAACTCAATTAGAAACAAAGCCACTAAACTATACATAAGGATCCTTACAGGTGACATATTAACTTAGAAAGCCATCTATTAGCATTGTTACTGTTCAGTCATTCAGCTGTGTCTGACTATGACCCCAAGGGTCATCCTGTCCATGGAGTTTTCTTGGCAAAGATACTGGAATGGTTTGCCATGTCCTTCTCCAGTGGATTAAGGCAAATGGAGTCTAAGTGACTTGCCCAGGGTCACAGAGCTAGGAAATGTCTGAGGTCAGATTTGAACTCAGGTCTTCTTGACTCTAGGCTCTACCCATTCAGCCACCTAACTTTCTCCTAATTCTCTATATGTATTAACATTATCAATATTCTATTCTATTTTTTATTAATTTCATTAAATAGTTCCCAATTACATTGTAATCTTGCTTGGGAGGAACATCAAAGTAATGCTGATTACTTGTTGGGGCCTATAGGCTGAGTATAGAGTACTAGATTTAAAGCTGGAAGAGATGTTAGAAATTGTTCACCTAGTTTTACCTGATCATTTTACAGGTGAGAAAAAAAAATGAAGTTCAGAAAGGTTAAGTAACCTCCCCAACATCACACAGGTGCCAGACCCAAAAATATGAGCCAAGGTTCTACAACTCTAGATCCTCCCTTTCTACTATATCATGCTACCTCCTCTCCTTCCTCACATGCTGTCCTGTATCATAGTGTTTTGTACACTTGTGTTATTTCACTTACTAGACTCTAAGCTCCCTGAAGGAAGACACTGTAGCAAATTAATCCATCAGTTCATGCCCAAGGGTAGATTTCAGTTGCTATTGAATGTGTTAATAATGAGGATGCATGGAAGAGCTGGAGAAAGAGTAAAAAACTCTTACTGAGAAGGGAAGTATGATATGTTCAGATTTGTACTGGGGAAAATTGGTCAATTGCTCAACTTCTTACTCTCTTTTCCTTGGGAAACATGACTGGCATAAATTTGAATCTGAAAGTTAATTTAGATTTCAATTGAAATACAATGAAATGCAGCCCACTTTCAGTTATTCTACAGAGCATTTATAGTGAAAGAGTCCAAGAAGTGACTTCTGGTGCAAGGAAGGTAATTAAATTCAACAAGAAACTCTTTATTTTTTTCAATTTAAAGTCAGTCATATCTGGCCCCAGCAGGTCTTCATAGGCTGATTACATTTTAGTCTCTCTCCGCCATGTTATTTTCCATCAAACTGACATATTTGTTATTCTCGAGACACTTATGCCATTTTGTCTTTCACTTCCACACCTTTTACTCAGTCTATTCCTCACCTCTACTTCATAGATGCCCTAAATACCTTTGAGACTCAGCTACTGTAACCTCTTGAAGGAAATATTTTCTGATTCTCCCAGTTTTTAGACTTCCCTACCACCTGAAATCATTTTGTATTTTATTTTTTTTCCCTATACATGTTCACATTGTCTCCTAACTACACAACAGAATATTCCTTGAGGCCAGGGAATATTTTTGTTGTATCCTTAGCACCCTAGCTCAATACTGAAAATATAGTAGACATATGTGAATTCAAGTAAATTGAATTTCTGTTTGTTGCATTTTGCTCTTGCGAAGGCAATGTAACAATTTATTTAAGTAAACACTTATCAAGAACTTGCAATGTGCAAGGCACATTGATAGGTCCATGGGATACAAAGACACAGAATGCTGGCCTATAAGGAGCTTATATCATGCTGGGTGGGCATACTATGTGCCTGAAGAAGGGAAATTATGTAAATTATGTAAAAGGAAAATTATGAAAGAGCTAGTAACTTGGGGGAGACCAAAGAAGGTTTCATGGGGAAGTGACACATGAATTGAGCTTTGAATTTAGACAAAAGAATTATGAAAGGAAAAGATAAGGTCTTCTACCTCATCCTTTATATTGTATAATTACCTTATACCACCACTTACTACTCAATTTCCTTATATTACCACTTACTACTCAAATCATACACACTCCTGCAGGTCAAGTGTAAAGTGAGAAGTGGCAGGAATAATTTAGCCACAGAAAGATTTGAGACAGCATTTATAAAAATAACTTTAGCCATTTAAGCATGCCATTTCAAAACCAATAAGATGGAGTAAAGTATTCTCCATACAGAATTATGTAATTTAAAGGTCACTTGGAAACAGATAGTATATTGTTATTCCTAATTTCATTCTCACTATGAGCTTCAGCTATCATTGTAGAGGATTACCCTACCTGAGAAACAAAAGTTCTTTGTATATCCATGATTATGAACCTTTTATCTCCTCCAAGTAAATTTAGATATTTCTCTTCTTGGCCACAGGATCCTCTTGACTTATAGAAAGGGCCAGGCATAGGCAAAATAATGAAGGTAAGGCAATTCGCATTTTTCAGGGTAATATCCCATTTTATCAGCTTTCTCTTTTTTTTCTTTCATTTTACTGTCAACCCTTCTCCCAAAGCATCTAAGGCATCATTTCCTTTCTGGTTGCCCAGGAATCCCTAGAGTTATGATTCCTTCTCTTTTTTTTTCTTTTTTGGTCACGTTCATTCCATGGACAGTGCCCTAACTCTAGACCTCTCTTCTCACTTTCCTCTCTACTAATACTTATCTATTATACATCTCTTCCACTAAAGTCCTGTTCTGGTTGTGGATCACAGAATGATTCCTGGAGTTTAGTTCATCATAGGTAAAAATCTCTCAGGGTATACATGTTGAAAAGGCTTGAAATGAGCCTGGCAAATGAGCCTACTCAGCTGTTCTGCCTTGCTTTTTGAGAAAAAGTTCATCATATCAAGGCTGGTCACCGTATGCTGAAGATTTTGGGTCACAACAAGTTATGAAGTCTACTATGGCATGAAGGGGATATAATCATACTTCCTATAAAATAATAGTTCTTTTGATGTATTGAAATATTTTGTCCCTCATTTTTTAGGAAGTTGCTCAAAGTTAGTGTTGGTTAGAAAACAATCTGATAAACTTCATGCTGAAGTATTGATAATGTTTTCAGTTATGGTGGCGGTGGCAAGAATGCTGTGTGTGTTTGTGTATTTAAAGGAGAATGGGAAAAAATCTTTTTGCAAGTACTTAAAATCATATCATTTAAGAAATTATCTACTTTAGTTACCTCTAGAATTTGGAAAATAGACTGTTACTTTGAAGACATTCCTTCTTTCCTTTATCAATGTGATGCAGAAAATTACATTAATTCTGTTACGGTTTTCTAGATAATCTTTGTCATAATAAAGAATGTGATTTTCATTTAACAATTAAAGCATAGAAAGTTGCTTTTTTCATCATGATAAAAGTTACTGAAGTGATGGCTACTTCAGACATTTGAAGACAAACTTCAAAAGGGTGAAAGGAATGCATTACAACTACAAATTTTTTTATAGGAGAGAAGATTGTGGTAATTTATTGAGCAGGACATAACATAGGAATGGCGGCACTTAAAGAAAAAAAGTAAAAAATGATGAAAATCTCTGCTGACAAACTGCCCAGACATTGAAACTTTGAAAAGTTTTCATAGAATCACAAAATGTTAGAGTTGGAAGGGACCTTAACAGTTAGCTAGTCCAACCCATACCCAAAAGGAAATCTTACTGTTACATATCTGTCAAATGGTCCTCCATTCTCTGATTGAAGCCCTCCAATGAAGGGAAACTCAACACTTCCTAAGGTAACCTATTTCAATTTTGTCCAGGTGTTACTGTTTGAAATATCCCACCTTCCTCCATATGGAACCTAAATCTATCTCTGAAGCTTCTAAGCATTGTTCTTGGTTTTTACCTTCTTGCAACGAACAGAAGAAAAAAAATCCAATTCTTTTTTCTCAAGACAGTTCTTCAAACATTTTTTAAAAGTAGCTTTTAGAAACAATAGGTTTCTGTTTTATAAGTTATATATCCTCCATTCCTTTAATGGCTTCAAGTTTCCAATGGGGAGGAAACACAGATGGTTCAAATGGATACTGTATGGCAACAGGAAGCATGAAGGAATTTGTATTTTGACAAGATAGGGCAAAAGCTGGTCTATTACAGCCCGTGTTAGTTCTAGGGAGTAGTCTAAAATTCTAGTGAGTAAATGGTGGAGGTGATGGTCTGAGTAGACCATATGGCACAGAGCTGGGAGAATTATGATCTATTCTGAAGAAAAACAAGTTATTTTTTCTTCCTTATTTTTTCCTCAGTAGATTTCCTTTTCCTTTGCTTTTCTTTAGTTGGTGAATAATATACATACATACATACATACATACATACATACATATATATATTAAGCAGTTGCTATGTAACAGAGATTGTGCTAAGCACTGGGATAAAGCTTAAAAAGATAGTTACTATTCTCAATGAGTTCATAGTCACAGCTCACAGAGTCATAGGGGAGATAACTGCCAAAAAAAAATGTAAAATCAAGCTATATTCAGGACATCTTGCAAATAAACCAAACAGCACAAAATTCTACCCATACCTGGGGTTTGTATTTCCTTGCACAATCTTTAGGGCTTAAAGACAGTTGTGTTTTGAAGAGACAATGGTCTCTTTTCCCTATAATTAGATATAAATACCTGATTATCATTTTGTCCCTTCCAGTTGCTCAAAGATAGTTACTTTTTAAAAATCTCTCATGTCTCCTATGCTTATGTTTTTTTTATTTTTTAAGTAATTTATTTTGACTTATCAATAATCACTTCCATAAGCTTTTGAGTTTTAAATTTTTCTCCCCCTCCTTCCCCACCTCTCTCCCTAAGATGGCATGCAATCTGGTATAGGCCATACATATACATTCCTATTAAACATATTTTCACATTAGTGATGTTGTAAATAAGAATTAGAACTAATAGGAGGAACCACCAGAAAGAGGAAACAAAACACAGTAGAAGAAAAAAAAATAGCAAATAGTATGCTTCGATCTGCATTCAAACTCCATAGTTCTTTTTTTGGATGTGGATAGCATTTTCCATCATGAGGCCTTTGGAGATGTCATAGACCCTTGTCTTGCTAAAAACGGTTGTCTATCAATATTAGTCATCATACAATGTGGTTGTTGCTGTGTACAACATTCTCCTGGTTCTGCTCGCTTCACTCAACATCAGACTATACAAATCTTTCCAGGCTTTTCTGAAGTCAGCCTGTTCATCATTTCTTATAGCACAATAGTATTCCATTGCATTCATATACCACAACTTGTTCAGCCATTTCCCAATTGATGGGCATCCTCTCAATTTCCAATTCTTTGCCACCACAAAAAGAGGTGCCATGAATATTTTTGTACATGCAGGTCCTTTCCCCATTTGTATGATCTCTTTGGGACACAGCCCTAGAAGTCCTATGTTTATGTTTCAAAGATTATAAATAGGAATATTTGGCAATCATATTTTATTAAAACTTTATAATTTTGTCCTCAGCAAAATTAAACAGAGTTTGTAGGATAAATTAAAATTTTGATTGCCTCTTTCTTAGGCCTTTTGTTATATCATACTCTAAGATTTTTTTTTCACTTATTGAAATTGTCTTTAAATCTTTTGTGATCCTGATTATGGTTCCCAGGTATTTGGCCTTTTATTTCCTTGTCTGCTTGCAATATTTCTTTTACCTGAAAACTTTGAATTTGTGCTTTAACATTTTTAAGTATGTTCAGTTTGGGGTTTCTTTCAGGAGGTGATCAGTGAATCCTTTCCATTTTCAGTTTATCTTCTGGTTCTGGTAGATGGAGTGTAACTAAGTGACACAGTGGATAGACTGCCAGGCTTGAAGGCAAGAAGACTTATGAGTTCATATCTGACCTCAGATACTTACCACTTACCCTGAGAAAGTCACTTAACCTTATTTGCCTCAGTTTCCTTATGTGTAAAATGAGCTAGGAAAGTAAATGGCAAACCACTTTAGTGTATTTGCCAAGGAAACCCAAAATAAGCTCATGAAGAGTCAGACATAACTGAAACAACTGAACAACACCAACAATATAATAAATACGGAAAGTCTTCATTTGTGATTTCTTGAAACAAAATATCTGAGATTCTATTTGGTTATAGTTTTCAAGGAATCTAACGATTTTTAAACTTTTTTTCATTTTCAAATATTTTATTTTTTCCAATTTCATATAAAAACTATGTTTAACATTTTTTTTTAATTTTGAGTTCCAGATTCTCTCTCATGCTCCTTGCCTCCTCAATGAGAAGGCAAGCAATTTGCCATAGGTATTGCATGTGTAGTCATGCAAAACACATTTCTATATTAGTCATGATGTGAAAGAAGTCCCCTTTTACCCCCCCAAAAATACAAGAAAAATTAAAGAGTTAAAGTGGTCTTTGATCTACATTCAGACTTCATTAGTTCTTTCTTTGCATGTGAATAGTATTATTTTATCATAAGTCCTTCAGAATTGTCTTGGATAGTAGAATTGCTGAATCAACTAAGTCATACACAGTTGATCATGATACAATACTGCTGTTACTATGTACAATGTTCTCCTGGTTTTGCTCACTTCACTTTGCTTCAGTTCCTGTAAATGTTTTTAAATTTTTCTGAAAGCATCCTGCTCATTATTTCTTATAGCACAGTAGTATTCCATCACAATCATATACTGTAACTTGTTCGGCCATTCCCCAAATGATATGTATGAATCTAGTGATTTTTAATTCTTTCTAATCATCCTGTTTTCTAGGTAAATAGAGTTTGACAGTAGATGTTTCACATTTCTACTAGGTTTTATTTTTCAGTCATTTGAATATGCTCTATTATTTCTTATTTTCTCATTAAACCATTGAGTTCTGTTTTCTCCATTCTATTTTTCAAGGTGTCAATTATTTGGGTAAGGTTTCCCACTTTTTGCTCTAAGCTCTAATTTCACATTGTTGTTGTTGATAAGTTCTTGGTTCAGTTTTTTTTTTCATTTCTTTCATCTATTTATGGAGTCTTTGTGGCCAATCCATTTTTTTTTCCCTTCAAAAAGCAAAGTGATTAATTTTTTTAAAATTATCTTCTTTTTTTCCAGATTTTATCATGAGATTCATTTAAGTCATGTTATTTGTTTATTATAATGAGAATTATTGCTAATTTGTTTCCTTCTGTTTGCTCATGTAGATAGCTTCAGTTCTTGAGTTAGGACTTTGTGTCAGGTCTAGGCTCTATTCCCTCTTACACTGTTGAATGGAGAATGGAGCAGTTAGGCCCAGGTGCTATCTTCCACTGCAGCACTAGAGTGGGACAAGGTTGTACTAGGCCTCTGCTACAGTGTAGGAGGTTGTTCCCTGTAGTCTCTGGGTACAAGCCTCCCTGGCCTTGCCTTCTTCCACAACCCTAGCCAAAAATACTAGTTTTGGCCTGGGAATGGGGTGATAAATACACATTAATCCCAAGCCTCTCCCATTGCTGCTATACCTTCCATCTATCTTTTGAGCCTCCCTAATGTGTCATGTTGGATTTGTCAGTTTCCCTGCATGGTGATCTCTTGAAGTACATGACTTCACACCACCACATCTAGGGAAATCAAACCCATATCATGTTGACTTGAGTCTGGTTTCCTAACACATCCTTAGATCTCTATTTTCTCTGGCCAGACATTTCCTTGTGCAGTAAGCTACCTGTCTTATACTTCAATGACTGGAATAGCTCCTTCTAGAAGTGGCACACTGGCCTTCATGTGGCTTTCTGGGAATATCTCCTGTTTCTGGGCAGGCTGACTTTGGCCTAAATTCTTCTCACTGTCTTCAGAAAGCTTGTACCCCTGGAGCAATTCTTGATACAGGCATCATCAATTTCTGTCTTCCTTTATGAAATGGAAGAACTCAGTTATTTTTGTTGTTTTTGAAATTCTATTTGCCATTTATCTTCATAGCTTATAAAGGCATTCTTTCAGGGAAACTGGATTTGTCTACACACTTGCAAATTGCTATCCTAAATGTAAGTCCCTAGTACTTTTGACATGGCTTTTCAAATAAAAACGTAGAACACTCTAGTTTCCCACTATTAATCTGAATTTTGTTTTTATTTTCTAGCTTCACCATCAAATAAAGCTGTCAGCTTTGCCTGGTGTGGTAGTTCAAAGGTGGAGGGATGTCCATTGTTTAAATGTCTTGGGATTCTCTAATGATCCTCTCAATATTTACTTTACTATTATAATTAGCAATGATGTCAGCATTCACTTTCTGTTTCCAACTTCATCTACTCAGCAATCATATCAAATAGTTTCCTGAATGAAATAGAAAATCATAAATATTTTATTATGGTAGAATCATTATGTTGAGAGCTTCCTGATCCCTCCTTTGAACTTGCCATTGCTGTGAGGTCTGTTTTATTCAACACTGTTAGGATAAAAGGAATTTTTAGACATTGACATTAACTATACAATTAGGGATTTCCTATACATGAATTTAATCTGTCTTAGACTGTCTTTCTTTTCCCTAGATACACATACCAAAGTTGTAGTGTAGTCTAAACTATGCATCCGGTAGTAATTCTGTGATTTATTTTCATTGGTATTCATATACTATTCTGATTCTCTGCATCCATCCTAAATCAGATCATATAAAAATTAGGAGCAATTTATTGAACACCCTTTCTGTGAGAGAAAGACACTGTTCTAACCACTTCAGGAGACACAAAAAATAAAAGAAGTATCTAGTTAAATAGAGGAGAAAAGTCGTGGACATTTGAAAGTTAAAAAAAAAAAAAAGACTGTCAAGTTAAACAAGACCAGAGTACCCAGATGTTCATCAGAATAGAAGAGGTGTCCAAAAGTGCTTTGTGATAAATTGTTAAATGAATGTTATATAAGAAATAGATAGAAAAGTTTGGGCCAGGTAGGGAAGGCTGTTTGTAGAAAGCTAGATCTCAGTTGAGTCTTGAAGGACATTTTGAGTCATTGCAGCTGCTCAATAAAGGTTCACTGAGTGCAAAGTCATCAGGTCATTGTGTTTGTCCTTCATTCTTGAAGAGGACCATGACATCAGAGAGATGATGACATGGCTTGCAATTGACTTTGATTTGAGTGAGGGAGGGCTGTGCAAGGTCACCAGCCTCACTTTCTCCTACAGAGCTATCTGGGTCCAGTAGCCAGATATTCATCAGGCCAACTAGAGATGGCCCAGAATGAAGGAAGTCTATTCACTGAATGGGTGCTACCTCACTCAAAGTGAGAACCTGAAAAGACCTTAGCTTAAAAGGTCCAGTGTCTTCCATTGTATGCAGGGTCTCCCTCTCCCTCTCCCTCCCTCTCTCTCTCCTTTTCCTATTTTGGGTTTACTGGCTAGAGTTCTTTCTCAAACATCAAGCCTTAAACCCAATTCACTGTGGAACTCAAAGACTGGACAACAGTAGGTCCCCTCCCAAGTAACACTTAATGGTTATTTTTTTGGTCCCTCCTGGCTCAGAGTGAATGTAAATAACAACTATTTCTCTTTTGGCCAACAACCCTGAGGGTCTTCTCCTCCCAGTTTGATTTTTTTTAATTAAAGAGGCCATCCTTTGACTCACTTCTTAAAGAGGCATATACCCTGAATGGGTGTTACTTCACTCAAAGTGAGAACCTGAAAAGACCTTAGCTTAAAAGGGCCAGGGTCTCCCCCATTGCATCAGGTATAGAGAAGCAGCAGAGTATAATGGAAAACATACTAGCCTTGAGGATAGGAAACAGGGGTTCTAAACTCAAGCAAAGGTTAACTGTTTGCCTGAGGCTGATAGTAATTAACTTTCTGTTGTTTTATTCTTAGGTGGTAATAATTCTCTTAAAATCTATCCCCTAGGCCAATGTTAAGGAAAACTCAGAGGTCATATTTGAACTCAGGCCTTCCTGACTCTAGGCCCAGTACTCTATCCACTGCCCCATTTAGCTGCCTTGAGTCTTATTATTGTTATTTGACCTTCCTTTTCAAAAAGGACCATTGACATTAAGGGGTAATATCTGGACTTGTGCATGAATTGGATTTAAGTGAGGCAGAATTGCACAAAGTTCATCAGACTCACTGTCTCTTCAAGGGTCATCAAAGTGATGAAAATTAATTTTAATGCTGTATCATTTGATTATTAATATTAGTTTGTGATATTCCTTTCTGTTTAAAATCCCCATTTTTTAGTTTAGCTCACATAGAAAAACTACTTCCAAGACCTAGAATGTGATCACATTCCATCCCCTCCCAGGGTCTGGTCTGGGACTCTGTCTATCTCATAAACAAAAACTAAGCTGAGCTAGTAAACCTTACCAGCAGCTACTCCTTATGAAAGGTCCCATCATTAGAGTTTGGAGCTACGTAGCTCAGGAAGGAGAAACTAAGCTAGGATAGGGTAGTTTTCCCTTCTCAAACTGCTGGAAACTGCTGAATCTCAGGACCAGGACTCTTTCCTCAACTGACCTTCCCCCCCATCCCCCTCCTTAAGGATGAAGTAATCAGGAGTTGAGAACTCTTAGCCCACCTCCTCTTTAAATATCCACCAATCAGGGAGGTTGCTCTCAATTGATAAGCACCTTTGTTTCCAGTTCTTCGCACTACTTAAAAAAAACTGCTAGCTAGATTCCTTTTTAAAAAGTTTGTGCACAATTTCTGGCTTAATGTTAATGATTTTAAAATAATCAGCTCTATAGTAATGTTTCATTCTCTATACATGTGACAAAAAATGAAATGCATTTGGGGAAAATAGCATTCATTTACTTGATGAATTTAGATGATCAACCAGAAAAATTAGGGAAAAAATTGGGATCATAGAAAATTAAAGATGGAAAGGAAGTCAAAGTTCATGGAGTCAAATACCTTCATTTTAAAGCTAAGGAAACTGAATAGATGTTTTAGCCTAAGCTATGCTTTTTGGAAAGCTGCCTTAAAAAAAGTATCTGATATGAATCAATAATGAATAATTATCCCCATTTCAGAAACTTAATTAGTAGGGCAGAAAAAAATCAAGCTTCCTTTATTTTAAACATACTGTTAAAAAAGTTTTCAATAGTATGTGATCAAGGGTCACTCTAACAAAGATGAAATGCCACTGCAGTTTAATAGTTATTCTTTGTTCAATACCTTATAAATTTAATGGAATTAATGGAGGTTCCTACTGAAATGTGATTCCTATAGCATTTTTTCCTTGTATAACTAATTAGATCCCAAGAATAATTCCATTTTGAGCAAAACAGGGAAGTGTTAGTTACAAATTGGACACAAAGTCACAGAAATTAAACTGATAAGTATCTGTGGAATTTAATATGTCTGAAATGTTTAAAAAGGACTAGCATAGAGAAGTAGAAATGATTAAAGGGTTACCCTAACTCACTGATTTTATATATCCTGATTTAACTGCTGATTCAGCAATATCTTGTGAGCTTATTTCTTGAGGTACAGGAGAGTTGAATTGCTCATCTTTTTTCTCCTTCCAGATTGAGTTTAGTTCTTTCTATATCCTTCTTATTTCTTAGTACAATGACTTCACTTAGTAAATCTAAATTCCACTGAATTAGCAAGCTGAATTGCTCAAAGCACAGAAAGATTGCTGAAGGAATTGCCACAATGAATAGAACCCCCAGCCTGGAGTCATGAAGACCTGAGTTCAAATCTGGCCTCAGATACTTAGAAGCTGTGTGACCATGGGTGAGTCATTTAACCCTATATGCCTCAGTGTTCTCATATGTAAAACGAGCTGGAGAAGGAAATGGCAAACTGCTCTAGTACCTTTGCCAATTAAATCCCAAAAGGCTTCAAGAAGAGCAGAAACACTAAGCAACAAAGTAATGCTCAATTTCAGTATGGAAACAGACTGGGGAGGGGAGAGAGAAAACATGGGTGTGTCATCTTAAGGACTCTAGCCCTTCAAATCAAACGATTTTAAAGGAATAAGCAACTTGTAATGGTAGAAATACATTGCACATACACATATATAAGATAATTATTTCAATTGGTTTACTTTGTAATCTGATGTATTTTATTTTATGCAATTAAAAAGTTTCTTCTCAAAAGGAATTAATAGGCTTTATGAAACTGCCAAAGGGATCTAAGACAAAAGAAAAGTAAAAATCAAAAACAAACGAACAAAAACTCTTGTACTGAATGAATAGAAAGCTATCTTTGTCCTCATAAAAACGTAGACTTGAGTTATGACTCTGACACATACTAGCTGGGTGACCATGGATAGGTCACTTAATCTCTTAGTGCTTCAAGAACTCTCTAAGAACATACTAGAAGAGTTCTTTGTCTGCACAGGTGGAAAGAATTTCCACACTAAGAGATTTCCCCACATTGATGAAATCACAGCGGACTAAAAAACAAATGTCAAGATCTTTGGTCTAAGAGAGATGGCCAAATAACTATTCTTTTATTAATAACCTACTGGCCTTATTAATATAACGATTAAATTATCCAGAAACTATGTCTCTCGAAACTTTTGAATCATCACAGTTATGGCTAGCCAGGAAGGGATCGGAGCCTTTCCATTCTAGATTCTTAACAAGGAATTCCCCTTAATTGGGCCCACATGGAGAGTTTCTCCACAAGGAGAATTTTCTGTTAAGACTCTGGCTGTGATTTGACTCTGCATTTTACCACTCCACTCCTTTCTGAAGAACATCCAGTTTAACAATGGTGATGGTGACCAGGTATATTTGGATGACACCAGTAGTTCTGAGGCTCAATGTGATATCATGAACTATTTGTTGTTTGGAAATAAGACTGAAGCTCTGGTGAAAGTGGTTAGTTGATCCTCAATGCTCCACTTGGTTAAGATTTCACCATGTGTAAAGAGGTTCATAGTGTGGGGTTTTTCTGAATCAAAGACTGGCCGTGCTGTATGCAGTGAGAGCTGTGGCCCTGGATTCAGGAAAACCCCCACAGGAGGGAGAGTCCATGTGCTGCTTTAACTGTTTTCCATGCGGAGAGGTGGACATTTCCAAACAAATGACATAATCTAGCTCCCTTTACAAGCATGGAGTTCTTCCAAGTAGAGAGAATATAAGTTGATGAGGGTCAACTGCAGGAAAATCTTGTTGAGCTCAGTGAATGGACTAAAACAGAAAATTAGTTTCATCAGGGAAAAGTAGGAATTAAAAAAAAAACTGCACTCATCGGATAATGGACTTTACCATAATTTAATGTTCTCATTTCCTGAACATGTGTTTTTAGCCAAAAGGACACCCCCCCATAAGGTTGGCATCTTCAAGATCACTTTTGGAAAACAAAAATGGAATCTTTGTACAAAAAAACAAACAAAAAACCAACCAAACTTCTTTAACTATCTACTCCTGTATTTTTTCTATCATAATATGATTCAGAGAAGTTCTGAGGAAGAGCTACTAGAGAATTTCAGTTTCTAATCCATTATTAGTAAGTAGAAAGATATGTTCCCCCATGTATTTAGTTGATATAAATCAGAGATGAAGGTATATTCCTCTATTAACAAGTTATTCATACACAACGATCCCCTGAAAAAGTATGACCACTCTTTTTCTGCAGAAATGGAAAGATCCATACCATTTACTGAGTGACATGATGTGTTTGCACAAGATAGTTTGACAATCATTCCTAAGGCAGGTCTGGTAGGAACCAACAGTAGAAGAAGAACCTGATCCTGAGAAGGAATCACTCCTGTGAGGAAGGAAGGCTTCTATTTCATTCCTTTCCCTATCTACTACCAACCATAGCATCCAAGAAGAGACATCCTTTCAAATAGTCAGAAAGACAGTTTAAAAGACCTTGAAGTAGAGTTGAGGGAGATACTCTCCAGGCAGACACTGTTACAAAGAGACAATTGTTCAACACTAGAAGCAGCTTCAAGGAGTATGACCTATGGCAGAAAAGAAGAAAGCCTGCTGTGGACTCAAGAAAACTAGTCCTTGTCATAAAGGTTTGGGTTGCCAAGAGGACTATATGAAGAGAAAAAGGACTTGCAGGCCTCCTAAGACTTGAGAAGAAAAGAGATTTGGTTCCTTATCGGCCACACTCTTATAACAGTCTAAGTCAATTATGCCAACTCATTTCATGACTGCCAGGGATATTTGCAGGAAAGTGTGACACAGTTTTCTGAGGGGAATGATTTGTGAAAACTATTTTTTACTTTTCTATTTTAGTTAAAAAAAAAAAAACCTTGCTAGGAAAAAAAAAAACCAAACACAAAAAATGTCAATGTAGTGCCATAGAAAAGATGTAAACATAAAATCTTACACTTACGTACCAAAATATCAAATGGCACTAAAGATAGCCAAGACAGGAAAAAAAAAAACAAATCAGACAAGGGGCTAACATTTTACTAGGCAATTCTGCAAGGGAGAAGTCACAGAATTTATCTGGGCCTAAAGGTCATCAGTTGTAAAATGAGGGAGTTGGATCTCTAAAGTTCTTTTCAGCTGAACTCGAAAAATCTGTAATATGAGCTTTAATTAATTTTGTCTTTTAAATGTTTTTATTCTTTACATAAACTATTTTCATGGAAATAAAATGTATGTGTACATTTTCATCCATTTCTTTTCAATTTTTATTTATTTCTTTCTCTTCTTTTTTCTTTAGCATTTCTTCAATCTTCCTTGAATTGACTCTTGTCCTCATCTTTCCTAGAGATCTTTGTTTTCTTAGATTTAAGAATAAGAAGTGAAATGAGGGTCTGATTTGGACACTTCACCTACAATTGACTGAAGTAATGAGGCAGAGTTTAACTAGAGGTAATGTATTCCAAAGGTGTTATACTCTGTACCTTCATGGTATTCTACATTAACTGGACATAAATTTTCTTACATTTCAGAAGTCAATAACTATGCATAGATGATAGGCAATGAATAAAAGCTATGTAATTGCCTAATTTAATATAACTATTATAATGGAGTCTTTGTGCTCCTTGGCCTTTTGGAGATATTTAGACACACACACACACACACACACACACACACCCCTTTGATACTATTTCCACCTGATATAAACAAAGCTTTGAATTATTTCCCAAAGAGTATTTACTTTCAAATAGTATAATTATATTTAAAATGAAGTTTTCTACTAATACATTTAAACTAGGAAATAAATGATAGCCCAGACAGTAGAGAAAACAGAATGGTGTTCTTAACAATTAATTCATCTGATTGTCTAGTTAAAACAAAATTATTGATTATGCTTATCAAAAGTTTTCAGCAGGGGCAGCTAGGTGGCACAGTGGATAAAGCACCTGGCCCTGAAGTCAGGAGGACCTGAGTTCAAATCCAGCCTCAGACCAAACACTTGATGCTTACTAGCTGTGTGACCCTGGTCAAGTCACTTAACCCCAATTGCCTAAAAAAAAAAAAAAACTTTCAGCAAAAAGAGCTCAAAATGTGTAACATTTCAAGAATAACTTCTTTCTCAATGATAGGAAGTCTTGAAAGTTTGTAAAATGTGATTCAAGGTCCCTAGTGTGTCACAATGGAGGAACCTATGTACAAATTTTAAACTTATTTTCCTATAACATTTCCAGCAACAATATACTCATCAGAAGTTTGCCATTAAAAGAAGGTTATTGGATTATAAAATAAGTCATACTGAAGAAAGTATGTGCCTGAAAGATCCAAATTTATTGTAGTATTTCAAAACTAGATTGGTACATAGTAAAAGAAATTCAAGATTAGCAGCTGGAAAGAGAAGTGATCCAGATTGTTCAAAGTGTTGAAAAATGAATATTTTCCCTTAAAACAGTATTTTGCTTAAAATAATGAGGGGTAAAAAATGCCATTAAGAAAAGAAAAAGCTCTTTGAAACTTTCTTCATAGAATGTTTTATTCCTGGACTTGTAATTATTGTAAATCATAAAATTGGTTTCTTCAGACTTTAAAAATATATGTAGTATTCATTTCTGATATGGTTTACTTCCATAGCTCAGTCATGACCCCAAAGGTGACCATTTACCTATTTTTAGGTCCATACCCAGAGGCAAAAAGGATTTTGTACTTGCTAAAGGATAGGAAATGAAGGGAAAAGATACTAAAACAAATACTCAAATATTCAAATGGACTTATGATTTCATCAATTTCAATATTCCCTGCAATGATAAAGATGAAAGTGTAGCCATGCCTATCTTTCTTGTGTGATTTATGTCATGATCCACCAAAAGTTTGCCAAAGTAAGGAGTCAGGGGCAAGGGGTGGGGTGAAGTCTACGCAGTCTCCCAGGGTGTTCATGTGTATGTACGTGCATGCGTGCATGCGTTTGTATGGTGGGGAGTGTCTTTTCTTTGTCTTGACAGGACAAAGATCTTAACTGAGCACGTAGAATACCCACCTCTTAGTTCTTGCTTTTGGTATGTGGTCAGTCCATCTTCTTTTCTGATCATAGTTCTCTGAGGAAGTAATTTACTGCATCTGTAGACTACTGGTATCAAAGTTTCTATTTCAACAAAGTGTCTACCAACCAAACACCAAAATTATGCATGTCCTTGAAAGATGTTTAAACAGTTGGTGGTACTGCTAGTTAGTTACTGTCAAGTTCCAAGTTCTTTGAAGTTTGTTTGTACCCTACCAAATCACAGATTTTGACTCAATCTGATCTTTTCTATGCTTAAAATGGAGGGCAATCTTTTCACATTCATCTTTGCCTCTCCCTCCAGGTCATTTCTATTCATCTTCTAGAAGTGTTAGTCAGTCGACAAGCATTTATTATTTACTATGTTACAGACACTTTGTATTTATCCATCTGCTTAGTCAGTCTGAGCTCAACAAGGTCTGGCATCAGAAGAGTGCTGGGGAGAATCTCAATGATGTGTAATAGAAGTGCCCTAGAAAGACTGTGGATCATGTATAGACAGTTGGCTAAATTTATGGCAAATTAGAAGCTCTTTGCTTGGCTAATGGGGCATTCAAAAAGTCTTAGTTTCCACCATTATTCTTGAATTCATTGTTTTCACTTTTGCTTTTAGAGGATCTCAGCACTCCCTAACTCATGCGGTGAGGGGAGAAACTTTGAGGACTTCTTTTCTTCAAGGTCATGTGTCCTTAGGAAAAGTCCTGAGTCCTTAGCTTCAGTGTTTTGTTTTGTTTTTCTTTTTTCCCTTCAGGTGAAATAGATCAATCTGGAGGCCAAGAAAGTGAGTTACAGGAGTTTAGTGATTAAAGTCCAGGCCAGGTTTCATAGACAGAACATCACTGATGCTTGAAGTGCAAGGAGTGACATTCTTGAGATGCATTAGGGAGAATACTTGGAGGTGTTGGGGGTAATGTTTGATGTTTATTCTTACAATATCTTTAAAGTAAATATGCTTTTGTAAAAGTTAATTGATATTAAGTAGTTACATGGAACTGGGGTGCTAGTCACTGGTCCCTAACAGTAGGGGAAGGACCATGGTCAGTGCATGCTTGTGGTGATGGCAGTACAGAAAAGATTACCCTAGGACTGGAGAGGCAGAGCCAAGATGGAGGAGGGAAAGCAGTGACTTGCTTGAACTCTCCCCCAAACCTCTCCAAATACCTAAAAAAATGGCTCTAAACAAATTCTAAAGCAGCAGAACCCACAAAAAGACAGAGTGAAACAAATTTCCAGTCAAAGACAGCCTGGATGGTTGATCTGAAAGGTATATCACACAGGGTGGGGAGAGGAGTGCAGTTTGGTGTGGGTACGCAGGACCCAGCAACCATGGAGCAGGCCTGAGAGGACTGAATCATGGGCAGCTGTGGCAGTTTCCAGACTTCTCAACCCATGATTGCCAAAGACAACTTGGAAGGTCAGTGGGGAAGGTCTGTGACTGCGGTGAGAGAGGAGCTAGGTCTCAGCCTCAAGTCTGGAGCACGGCCCGGGGCCATGACTGTTTCCTAAGCTTCCAGCCCACAGACTGAGGGGGAATAAAGAGGCTGATCAGAGGGGGATTGCAGGAATCTCTTTGCCAGTGCTGAAGCAGGAATCTCTTGCTCTGCCCATGCTGGATCTGGGTCACAGTTCTGAGGGGGAGTCCTGGGACAAGGAGGAGTGCTGGCATGGTGGAGCTTGTTGTGGTGGTAGAAAGAAAACTCCTCGCCCCTTATCATAGCACCTTGGAATAACTGAAAATTTTCAGATCCCTAGAAGTATCTCTGAAAACAGCTGTACAAACCCTGAAGTTTGTATATTCTCCACATTGGAAGCAGACTTTTACCTTAACAAAGAGTTTAAAACTCAAGTAATTGGCTGCGATCATGAGTAAGCAGCACAAAAAAAGTCAGACTATATATCTTACTTTGGTGACAAAGAAGATCAAAACATACAACCAAAAGAAGACAACGAAGCCAAAGCTCCTACATCCAAAGCCTCCAAGAAAAATATGAATCAGTCCTAGGCTTTGGAAGAGCTCAAAAGGGATTTTGAGAAGCAAGTAAGAGAAGTAGAGGAAAAACTGAGAGTGATGCAAGAAAATCATGAAAAACAAGTCAACAGCTTACTAAATGAGACCCAAAAAAATACTAAAGAAAATAACACCTTAAAAAATAGCCTAACCATATGGCAAACGAGGTCCAAAAAGCCAATGATGAGAAGAATGAACTAAAAAGAAAAATTGGCCAAATGGAAAAGGAAGTCCAAAAGCTTACTGAAGAAAATACTTCTCTAAAAATTAGAATAGAGCAATTGGAAGCTAGTGACTTTATGAGAAATCAAGATACTGTAAAACAAATCCAAAAAAATGAAAAATTAGAAAACAATGTGAAATATCTCATTGGAAAAACAACTGACCTGGAAAATTGATCCAGGAGAGAGAATTTTAAAATTATTGGACTATCTGAAAGCCATGATCAGAAAAAGAGCTTAGACATCATCTTTCAAGAAATTATCAAGAAAAACTGTCCTGATATTTTAAAACCAGAGGGCAAAATAGAAATTGAAAGAATCCACCAATTTCCTCCTGAAAGAGATCCCCAAAGGAAAACTCCTAGGAATATGTAGCCAAATTCCAGAGTTCCCAGGTCAAGGAGAAAATATTACAAGCAGCCAGAAAGAAACAATTCAAGTATTGTGGAAACACAATCAGGATAACACAAGATTTAGCTGCTTCTACATTAAGGAACTGCAGGGCATGGAATATAATATTCTGGAGGGCAAAGGAGATAGGATTACAACCAAAAATCACCAACCCAGCAAAACTGAGTATAATCCTGCAGGAGAAAAAATGGTCATTCAGTGAAATAGAGGACTTTCAAGCATTCTTGATGAAAAGACCAGAGCTGAATAAAAAATTTGATTTTCAAATACAAGACTCAAGTGGAACATGAAGAGGTAAACAGGAAAGAGAAAATCATAAGAGTCTTATTAAGGTTGAACTGTTTACATTCCTTCATGGAAAGATGATATTTGTAACTCATGAGACCTTTGTTAATATTAGGGTAGTCGGAGGGGAAAAAATTATATGTACGTATATATAGATATAGATAGATAGACAGAAGGCACAGGGTGAGTTGAAAAATGAAGGGGTCATATCTGGAGAATTAAATTAAGAGGTTAGAGAGGATTATACTAGGAGAAAGAGAAAGGGAGAGGTAGAATGGGGTAAGTTATCTCACAAAAAAAAAGAGAAAAGAAAAGGCTCTTACAATAGAGGGGAAATGGGGGAAGGTGAAAGGGAATGAGTGAATCTCATTCTCATCAGATTTTGCCTAAGGAGGGAATAACATACACACTCAATTGGGTATGGAAATCTGTCTTACCCTACAGGAAAATGGGGGGGGACAAGAGAGTAGGGGGATGATAGAGAGGAGGGCATATTGGGAAAGGGGATAATTGGAAGCAAATACTTCTGAGGAGGGACAGGGTCCAAAGAAAGAATAAAATAAATGGGGGGGGGGCAGGACAGGATTAAGGGAAATAGAGTTAGTTTTTCACAGCATGTCTACTATGGAAGTGTTTTGCGTAACTGCACATATATAACCTATATTTAGTTGCTTGCCTTATCAATGAGGGTGGGTGGGGAGGGAGGAAGGGAGAAAATTTGGAACCCAAAGTTTTAAAAACACATGTTTAAAAAAATGTTTTCACATGCAACTGGGAAATAAGAAATACAGTAAATGGGGTACAGAAATCCATCCTGCCCTACAGGAAAAATGAAGGGGAAAGGGATAAGAGAAGGGGGGGAGAGATAGAAGGGAAGGCAGACTAGGGGAAGGGGTATTCAGAATGCATGCCATTTTGGGGTGGGGGGAGGGATGAGATGGTGTGAAATAAAAACAAACAAAAAAAAATTAAAAGAAAAGACTACCCTAAAACCCATCAGGGTACTCTAGAACCCTGAGAGGAAAATGTAGCTGGCCTGGTTCTGGAGGAGGGAGCCAGAGGAACCTTGCTATACTTACATGGTAGAATGCTGTATTCAACATTTTTTGTCAACATAAAATTAATAATTAAACAATGATTTATAATAGAGAACACATTGAATATTAAAATGCATCAATGTGTAATGAATGTATTCAGACATTCCAATCTCTTAAACTCTGGAAATCCTTACTCCTTCCCTATGCATCAGAATTAGGGTTGATTAGGATCTAGGGATTCTAGGATAAACTTATTTTGAGTCTTCCCTTGAGTAACAAAGGAGTGCAATCTCTATTCTCCCAGATTTTGGGGTGTCACAGATTGTCAGATGCAAATACAGGAACTTGATTCACTGATTCAAGGATTCAGGATCTTGATTCACTTAAAGCATGGGGGCTGGAACCCAAGACTCAATAAAACTGTAATTCAGAAGGGTTGATAATTTGTCTGATCATTCATGATTAAATAGGGACCTCTAACTTCATGTGGCTGTATTTTAAATTTTATTTTCTTTTTTTTCCCTTTATTTTCCTTGCTTCCAAGCTTCTTTGCTCATCCAAGCATCTACTTTCCTGGGGGTGTCATCATTTCTCAAGTATTGTTTCCTAATGTCACTTTTTCTGGTACTTTTGCATGATCCAATTGATCAGGTCATTCATAGCATACAGAGTTATTTACATAGACCTGACATTGCTATAAATTTCCTTGAAATCTTCCAATTATTTTACTTTTCTTTTCAATATTTTTAAATGTTCTTCTTTACATTCTACTCCCAAAATCAAAAGATACCTATGAATTTTTAGTTAAAAACATCACAATACTTACTAAACATATGTCTCTGTTTTAAAAATGGTAATGGTGTAAAATTAATATTTAGAAAACTAATAGAACTAATCTAATCATTAAACATTCAGTGTATTTAGTAACAGACATATCATCAGCATGTGCAATGAATATATATCAAATAAGTCAATAAAATGAGGCAAGTTAATATCATTAATTGTTTATATAAGAATATATCTATAGTAAAGAAGGAAAATAATATTCATTAATATTATATATAAGCCCTCATTTTTGCCAGGGTTCTAGAGTTTAACATACTCATGTTTAGCCTGCATTTTATGGTCACCACTGAACTTATTACTTGACCCATTATCATATTCATTCTTATTTTCCCAAATTCAAAGGTAATCTATGTAAATGTTTTAATATTTCCTGATTAGTTATTAAGATTGCAACATCTTTCCATTAATTGACCAATTAGCTCTGAGCCCATACCTGAGGTTAACTCAGGTCATGTGTCCTTAGGAAAACCAGAGGAAACTTTTCCCCTTAAGCAGTTGCTCATCTCTCACTGTATGTCAAAACCCAAATTACTCATTATACAACTTAATAAAAAATATTACTAATAATACAAATACCCAAATAATTATTTATAAGATTTTCATGATAAAGATCACAGAAGATATTATCTCCAACTGCCTGTCACTGTTGATTTCTCCTAGAATACAACCAAATCATTCCACTCTTAAGATTAGAGCCATAGTGGATAGAGCACTGGCCCTGAAGTCAGGAGGACCTGAGTTCAAATCTGGACTCAAACCAAACACTTTATCCTTACTAGCTGTGTGACCCTCGGCAAGTCACTTAACCCCAATTGCCAAAAAAAAAAAAAAAAGATTAAAGCCATACTCTCTTAAGGGTCCTATTTGATATCTCTTTATACCATGTGTTAAAGAAAAATTCATAAAATTAGAGATTTAGAAATAGAAAGAACCTTGTAGATTATCAAGTCCAATGCCCTCATTTTTATAGATGAGGCAAGTAAGGACCATAAAGGACAAGTGACTTGTCAAGGTATATGTAGGTAATAAATGTCTAAAACAGGATTCAAATCCAGGTCCTCTTGAATCCAAGACCAGTGCTATATATCAGCTACTTAATATTTCCAAATAAAGAAAAAGTGCTTTTTAAAATCATTTTCCTCTCCATCTTCTTAGTTTCTTTCAATTTATCGCCAACTGTACAACCTGAATGATGGCTAAACAACATCTATTTAGAGATGTAGATAAACCTCAATCTCTTTACAAGTATCACTCTTCACCTTATTATGGACTTCATATGTCAATATGAAAACACATAACTGCTGACTTTTTAATGAACAGTTTGAGAGAAGGAAAGAAAGAGAGAAAGGAAGGAAGAAAGAAAGAAAGAGATGAAGGAAAAGAAGGAGAATGAGAGGAAGGGAGGAAGGAGAGAAGGAAAGTAGAAAAGAAGAAAGGCAGGAGGGAGGAAGGAAAGAAAGAAAACAGACAGAAAGGAAGTGAGAGAGAAAGAAAGAATGGATAAAATTTTGTGATGATAGGTGAGTAGGTAGAACTACCTAGGATAGGGCTTCTTGTCAGTGGTAATATTCTTAGTGAAAGCACTTTATAGAAAAAAATAAAAATTGAGGTGAAAGCAAAAGAGGAAATTTAATGATTAGTGCTTCTATTTCTAAATAATCACACACACACACACACACACACACACACACACACTTCCTAATGCCCCAGAAAAAGTACAAAACATGTAGATTTCCCCATGTATAGAGTATTGAATGATATATTCACAGGATGTGCAAAATGTTAAAAATTTCCAAAGCATTATCATTCCAGACAATAATCTTCAATGTCTGGCTATGGGCACATTGGATGCCTTATCTGAACCTCTTTGATCTGAGGTGAGGGGGGAGAACCTGGTGGAAATTTCACATAAAACAGTCATTTTATGGGATTATCAGTATTTCCTCTTTTCTGGAATGGCCAAATATTCCCTTGAAATGGTCCTTTCCATGGAATTTTGGCATTTAACATCTGGTTCTGGAAGCAAGTACCAGAGGCTGGTGAAAATGAAAAAAAAATCTCTAAACAAACATTAACCAAAATTCTTTTATTTTTATGTCCTACCCAGAAAGTTCCATTTTAACTCACTCCATTCAGATCTTTAACAAACACTTGAGGGCCAGCTTCTGCTTAATTGTCTTTGTCTGGGTTAGCTGAAGTAGGAAACATCCCTGAGAAATAAAATGTGTTTAAATGAAAATCTTTAAAGGTTCTCGTACTTCCAAAATGTCTCTGCAAAGTTACACCAGAATTTCTGGATAGTAATGAGGTGAACATTTTAAAAGTTTATGTAATACTTTGTTGATTTCTTACTTTAGATTACTACAAAGAAAACAAAGTTTGTTTCCTAACATCTATCAGCTTCTCCCTATTTAATAATCATTGATTTTTTTCCTCTAACACTATAATTCCCTAATACACCTATGTAATATAATCTCTATGTCATAAGTAATATTAATGCAAGTGGGAAATTTATAACAGGAATAGCTATTTAAAGAGGCTTCTGATTTTCAAGTTCAGATGATGTCCTCAACTAGTAGGTTTGGAGGAATACTTCTAGCTCTGAGTGGAGTAAAAGTATCTGACTGAAAAAGAGAACTAGTTACTTGTCATTTGTTGCTAGCCACCATTGAGGGATGGACTTCCTAATAGCAGCAGCCCAGAGAGATTAAAAAATGGAAAGGGTAAAATTTGCACACTAGATAGCCTATATCTACCTGCTAGACTCTTCTATACCTATGAAGGTTCAGATGTACTTGTTCTCTGAATTTGGGTTGTTATCAGGTATATATCAATTTTTTTTATGCCTAGTTTTTATTCTAGCAAAGAAAACCCCCAATGATTAGGAAAAATTTTTCTGTGTCTCTCTGTCTCTGTGTCTCTCTCCTTCTCTGTCTATCTATCTATCATCTATCTCTCTTTCTCTGTACCTGGCCAAACAGAACCTCCTTCTCAACTGCCTTTGATAAAATGAAAAATACAGACCATTAATATAATGGCAATACAGTAATGCAAGGGTAATATAGTTTTATCTTAACACTACTTGCTAGAGAGTAAGTGGACATAGTTTATAATAATAAACTTTCAAGAGACAAAGATAAATTTCCAAACACATATATCCCTCTTGGGGAGAGAGGTAAGGGTGGGTGAATAGAAAAGGAAATGAAAATTCTCTCAAATAATTTATGCCTCCACCAAATTCAGCAAGACCAGTACTGAGGCAAATACTCTTCTTAGTCCCAAAGTTTGTTGCTGGTCTTGTCATTGACATTTTCTTCTCTATTCCATGACAACTGTTTCTATTAACTTCATCTGATCTTTACTTCTCACTTTTCCATTCAGTCAGCAGGGAGGCTATTGTTAGAAAAACTTTTGCTGTGGCTTCAGTATTCACTGTCACATCTGACCCAATTTCCTTTTGCATCACTGTCTTTGCTCCCAAGGGCTCTAGGTATATGAGTTGGAACAGTTACCCGAAGTTAAAGCAGCAGCATTGTAAGCAAAAGCCACAGAGGCCCTGGTCTCTTGCTTCCTATTGGCTACTGCCCTATCCTCTTCTCACAACTTAAGCCTTCTCATCCTCTTCCCGCTCTGTTAAGAATAGGAGTGGCTAAAATCTCAGAGCTCCCAGGTCAAAGAGAAAATACTTCAAGCATCCAGAAAGAAAGCATTTACATATCATGGAGCCATAGTCAGGATCACACAAGAATTAGCAACTTCCACATTAAAGGAACAGAGGGCTTAGAATATGATATTCCAGAAGGCAAAGGAGCAAGGATTTCAACCAATAATAACCTACCCAGCAAAACTGAGTATAATGATTCAGGGGAACAAAATGGATATTTAAAGAAATGTAGGATTTTCAAGTATTCCTGATGAAAAGCCCAGGGGTAAACAGAAAATTTGACTTTTAAATACAAGAATCAAGAGAAGCAGTAAAAGGTAAATAGGAAAGAGAAATCATAAGAGATTCAAAAGTTTGAACTGTTTGCATTCTGTATTGGAAGACGAAAATGTAATTCCTAAGAACTTTATTATGATTAGAACAGACTACACAGAGGGCATAGGAGTAAGCTGATTATGTTGGGATGATCTAAAAAAAAGATGGGCAAGAAAGAGGGAGGCTCTGGGAGAAGAAAGAAGGGAGAGGAAGAATGGGAAAAATCATCTCACATAAAAGGAGAGCACAAGAAAGAACTTTTACAGTGGAGGAGGAAATGGTGTGGGAGGTTATAAATGCTTGAACCTCACTCTCATTGAATTGGTGCAAAGTGGGAATAACATACACACTCATTTGGGTATAGAGATCTTTCTCACCCAACAGAGAAGCAGGAGGGGAAGGGGAAAAGAGAAAAGTGGGATAATAAAAAGAATAAAAAGAGCAAATAAAGAAAGGCAATGGTCAGAAGACAAACAGATTTCTGAGGAGGGGCAGGATAGAGAGAGAGAGACGGAAAGACAGAGAGATGGAGACAGAGAGAGACAGAGACAGAGAGAGAGAAGGAAAGCCAGAAGACAATATAATGGAGGAAAGTGTGCAATTAGTGATCATAACTGTAAATTTCAATGTGATGAGTTCACTCATAAAATGGAAATAAATAGAATGTATTAGAAATCAGAATCCAACAATAGTCATTTACAAGAGAGACATTTGAAACAGAAAGAAACACACAGAGTTAAAATAAGGGAATGGAGTAGAGTCCATTTTGCTTCAGTTGAGGTAAAAAAAAAAGGCAGGAATAGCAATCGTGATCTCAGAAAAGCAAAAACAAAAATAGACCAATTTGAAGATGCTAAAAGGCATCATAGACAATGAAGTAATATCAATAATAAACATATATGCACCAAGCAACATAGCTTTCAAATTCTTAAGGGAAAAATGAAATGAGTTACAGGAGGAAATAGTAAAAGTATACTACTGGGGGACCTCAACTTTCCCTTCTCAGAGCTAGATAAATCTAACCACAAAATAAATAAGAAAGAAATTACGGAGATGAATAGAATCTTAGAAAAGTTAGATATGATACATCTCTGGAGAAAAATGAATAAGAATGGGGAAAAAAGTATTTTTTTTTCAGCTGTGCATGGCACCTTCACAAAAATTCATCATGTCGTAGGTCATAAAAACTTCACAACCAAATGCAGGAAAGCAGAAATATTAAATTTACCGTTTTCAGACCATACTATAACAAAGCACAAATAACAGTATGTTTAAAAACTAAGTCAATATACTATCAACAGGGATCCTTTTGTACAGATTAGTGCCACCCAATCTAATTTCTATTTGAGATTGACAAAATTGCCTTAGATGGTTTAACTCCTTTATGAATAAAGGTATATAAAACTAAATTCTTTCAATCTAGTTCTAGCAGGTGATTAGATTTATCTATATCTATCTATGAAAAATTCCTCTGTAAAACATGCATAACTCTTAAAAGAACCTTGTAATGTTCCAAGTGTCATTTACTAGAAATGAAAGATGAATTATAGGGTAATGTTCTAAGTTTGAGGTTTTGGTGAGATGAGAGTGGTGGGGGTGGGAGTTCTAACAGCTCTACTGGCAGAAACATATTGTTCCTTCATCAACACATGGAAAATCTTACTTTCATTAACTTGCTTTTTCTTTCCATGGAAGATATTTTGGAAATGTAGCATCTTTTTTGGAGTGGTGGAAATTTTTTTTAGCCCTTTGCTTTACTAAATGTCACACAGCTTGGTCTTCTGGCAATCTGCTCTCAGTACACTATAACATCAATGATTCTTTCTGCATAATTATATTGAGTTCATCTTGTCTATATACCATGGAAAAAAATGTTTCCTGGATATCAAGGATCCTTGTGAGAGTAACAGTGACTATTGTGGTATTTTACAGCATTCTTATTCATGAGCTCCTTTTTATCATAACTACAAAGTGGAAAAGGATATTAGAGATCATACCATCACAGACCTAGAGCTTCAGGAAGCTTTGGAGGACGTCTAGAACAATCACTTCTTTGTCAGATGAGGAAATAGGACCAGAGAGGTTAAATAACTGCCCTGAAGTTCACTTGGGCAGCAAATGGAAGATCCAGGATTTGAATCTAAGCCCCTGACTCTGAATGAAAAGACTTTAACAGTCACCCAGTCAAATACCCTCATTTTTACAGATGAGAAAACTGAACCTTATAGAGTTTGTGTGACTTCCAAATTCTCAAAGGTGGTAACAGAGCCAGAATTCAAATCAAGCTCCTGTGATTTTAAATTTGTTTCCTTTCAATTGAATCATGGTGCTTTTCTTCAATGATGACATTATTATTTCCATTTTGCAAATAGAAAGAATGAATTTTTTGATTCTCCATTTTTCTGGAGAATTTTTCTCTTTGTAAGTTTCCACCATGGAGTGTCTATAACTAGGTTCACAAAATCAATGCCTTGTTTGGCTACTGAACTCATGTCATCTATTATTTATTTTCTTATCTGTAATTTTAATTATATCGTATAAATAAGAACAAACAGAAAAGACTTTCCTTCTAAATACTAATTCACAAGCCTTCACTAGTATGGTTCCTTTTAACAATCATCCAGTAAATCCAATTAGCATTTACTCAAGTGGTACAGCAAAAACAGTAATTGCAAATTATTTTCCCAAACACCAGGTTCACACTCGCCCATAGATATGTCCAGACTCTGGAAAGGGAGAAAGAGTAAGTATGAACTTAAAGTACAATGGTACTGAGGAACATCAGTAGGGAAAACACAAGACCAAACAACTCATAATTCTGAACCTGCAGGATTTTAATGTCCCTTCTCTCACAAATTTCACTATGAATTGCTCTGATATTCAGCTAAAAGGGCTCTTCACAAAACATTGGGTTACCACCAGACCCATGACTTAGCTGGTTTTTCTTCATCCAAGGTTTTGGTGTCTCACCTGGATAGGCCAATTTATAGTTAGTTTTAACTGAGTTAGTTTTAGTTGGTGCCTATGCTAGCTTTTTACCAGACTGCTGCATTTCGACAGACAGGTTGCTTAGCCTCTGTATTCTTCTCAGAGTGTGATGTCTCTGCTGGAAGGACTTGTTCTTCAATGGGCAAATGCAGTCTTTTTTTCTATCTTCAACAACCTGGCTGGGTTGAGGGAGGATTCAGGGGTCGTAGTAGTACTCTCTTCAGCTGCGGTATTATTGAATACTCTTAGTGTTCAGTAGGGCAACAACTCAGTTTATGATTGGCAGAAACTTCTCACCTCCAGGAAGATGATAAGAAAGACTTTCTTCTCCTTTCTACAAATTCTTCCTAGTTCAAAAGACCCTTGTCTCTAAGCCATTCATTGCCTCAGGATGATTATTTTCAGTTTAGTCATTTTCACCCTCATATGTTTTTGGCAATTTTACATAGAAGAGTAGCTAGGGACAAAGCTGTGAATTGTGCTTATGCAGTCACCTATAAAATGGAAGTAAATAGCAGAATGGATTAGAAATCAGGTGCATCACATTCATGGTGCTGCTAGCCACTTCATATGCAATTAAGATATTCACCACTTCCCACCCTTTTTAGAGTAAGGAATGCCTATTTTGTATTTGAAGGCTTCATCCATTACCTTTTAATGTCTCTATATTTTAGCTTCTAAAGAACTTCAGCTTTTGCAGAAATTTGAAGCACACACACCCTCTCCCTTAAATGTGAATTTACACTTTAGACAAATATAGAATAGAAATTGGCATGTAACATTAATGTATAAACTCTGAGACAAAATACTTTTTGATCCCCACAACCACTTCCTTTGAAACACTCTATAACATCTACTTTGCGATTCATTCTTTCCAAGCTTATTACTCAATATAAATCTATTGTCTACCATCACCATCTCCCCACATTCCCCCCCTACTTGGTCAATGAATTCAGTGCCAGGTTAAATTTCTCCCTCTACTCTAACTTCCAGTCTTACACTAAAGAGAACTTCAACATACATAGAAATATTCCCTCAAATCCCATAATTTCCCAGTTAATCAGTATGTTCAACTTTTATAACTCTACCACTCTACTTCAACTATACAAAGGGATGGTCATGATTTTAAACTTGCCATCACCCAACATTGCTCTATATCCATGTTCAAGAATTCCAAAATTCCATTGACATAAAAATTTTCCAAGGATTCATTGATAGGTGTTGCAGCCAATTATACATATCAACACTAATTTTAATGAGTCAAGCCTGCATAACCTGCAGCCTGCCAAAGGGTTTTGGGAGGCCTGCAAAAAATGAAGAAGAAAACATTTATAGGTTGTGTAAGCTTGTGATAACTGATTGATTGATTATATACTCAAATCATAGACCCATATTACCAAAAAAAAAAAAAAAACTGTGGACCTCAAATCTCAGTTTCAGAAACCTTATGTGGATTTTAGTAATAAGGCAGAGCAGATAGAATGAAATTTTATGATTATAGAAAGGGAAGATAAAGATTTACACACCAAAGAACATATAGCAGGAGAGGAAGATCAATATCATGTAAAATAATAAACTAGTCAGTAAACATTTGGGATTAAACTGGAATTTGCAGACTAACGACACCAGAGTTATACTTATACCACTGACACATTCATCTTAATTAATTAAAGATAATAAAGTTGAAACAGAAATTCTCTCATCAATGACCAGTTAACCACTGGAGGCAAAATTTGATGTCAACTAAATTCTTCAAGCTCCAGCTGGTTAAATGGATTGATGTCTTAAGGAAATGACAATCATAAAGTCAGTGCAGACAAATTATCTTACCACAACCCCCACTTTTCGACATAGATCACATAACACCAATCACATTCTCGTACATCGTACCAAACTTCTCTCAGAATATTTTTAACATAAGTTTTATGAAAAGCATTTCCACAGGCAAATAAAAGTATTGGAAAGCACTGGATACAACAGCAAAGAAAGCAATACAACAATGATTAAAAACATTGATCATTGTTAGCCTATATATATTAAAGTATTGAGGTAAAACTAAATGAGCTTAAAGATGTAACTTTAATATATGCCATTCCAGATGTAATTCCATAAATTTTAAAACCAGAGGTCAGACATTTCACATATAAATAACAAGTCATCCATCTCCAATCATCCTGATCTATATCTTGCCACTGGACCTAGATGGCTCTAGAGGAAAGAGTGAGACTAGTGACTTTGCATAGCCCTTCCTTACTTAAAACCAATTCACATGCACATCATAGCATCACCTCCCTGATGTCATGGTTCTCTTCAAGAAAAAAAAAGACCAACAACAACAAATAAATCATACCTATTCAAGACGATGACACAAATTGCTTCTTGTCTTAGGGTAGAATTTACAAAACCCTTGTTTCCATGCAGAGTTGATAAAGTTTCAAAAGGTAGGAAGAGAACCAAGAGAGACCAGTATCATGGAAATAAAGAGAAGAGAAAATATCTAGAAGAAGGTTGCTAACAATTTCAAATGTTTCAGAGAGCTCAAGGATGAAAAGTGAGAAGAGGTTATTAGAATTGGAAATTAAGAGATTATCAGTAACTTTGAAGAAAACAATTTCTACTGAATGCTGAAGTAAAGTGAGACACATTCCATATGAGGGAGATGAATATATGTGTATCAGTTTCAAAAATGAAATACTTATATTTTCTTCTCTGGAGCTGAATGAACCAGAGAAAGGAAGGGTTTCTTACAATTATATTTACTTAGGCCAAAAAGGATGCATAGAATGGAGAAGACAATTATTAAACAAAAAAAAGATGCTTAAATGATAATACTAGCATAGCCATTTACTATAGATAAAATAAAACAATTCCTTTTTTACATGTCAAACAACATTTGATAATGGTCTACAGCATTATTTTATCAGAGAGAATAAAGAGAAAGGACAAATTTCCAGGAACTGTTTGAAGTCCATTGGAGTGCTCATTTGCTTTTAAAAAGAAAAAAAGGTGATATTTTTTCCAACAGTACAAACTTATCATTGTGGTTTTTTTTTTAGCTATTCTAGAATGCTATGCTCAGTTTCATGCTGAAAATTCTTTTCTAACTTCTTCATTTGGTAGTTGTAATTGAATGGAATTCTGCCAGTTTTAAATCATGCGAGATTATCAGCTATTTGCCTATATCAACAAGAATATCTAAATAGTTGAAATAAAACTCTGAAATTGCAAAAGAGAAACAAAAACAAAAAAAAACTTCAAAATTAATTGTAACAAGCATGTTTCCAAACTGTATTCACAAATTTATAGACATTTTCATTTTCCCATTCTCCCCTGATCAAAATGAGATCCAAATCTTCTCTCTTTACTTTGTCTTCTTTTCTTTCTAGCCCTATCAACTTATTCAACACTTTACTTACTCTCACTACTTTCTTAATCCCTCATGTTTATTTATGTCCCAATCAAATCTTAAATCTATTCTGCTTCATTCCACTGAATCTGTCCTTCCCAAATTAGTGCCATACCCATTTAATGGAAACTTTCAGCAATTTTCCCATCAAAATTGAAGCTCCTGGGAGTCTGGAGACCCTAGAGATCAAAGAAGCAGTTATAAGGTTGTACAGATAAAGACTATCCTCAGTCTGCCGAACTCTACAGTAGAATAGCCCACTCATTAATTCTGTCTGGAAGAAAATCTCACAATCTAAAGAGTTGTAAAGCTCTGGTACTTGCTGCAGGAGGCTTCTAGTTAATTTCATTAGACTACCCAGGTAGGGCTAGAAATCTTAAAGACAGTGAACTAGAAATTATCTTATCACTAATCAAACCTAACACTTCTCCTCCTTCCTCTTCCTCTTCTTCTTCCTTCTTTCCTTCCTTCCTTCCTTTCTCCTCCTCCTCCTCCTCCTCCTCTTCCTCCTCCTCCTCCTCCTTCTTCTTCTTCTTCTTCTTCTTCTTCTTCTTCTTCTTCTTCTTCTTCTTCTTCTTCTTCTTCTTCTTCTTCTTCTTCTTCTTCTTCTTTTTCTTCTTCCTCCCCCCTCCCACCCTATACTTTCTCAAGCCCATCATCTTTTCTCTGAGTACTATATTTTCTTTGCCCAATCTCTACCTTTGGATGAGCCAGTTCAACTTGATAATAGCTTCTAATCTAGACTTTCTTGTTACCTTCTCCTAGCTATAAAAGTATCTAGCCAATCTCCTTTGCTCTTCTTCATGTATTTTTGAACCAAACTAAAAGAAGTCATGTTATTATGTTGAGTCCTTTACAAATATATTTTATCTAATCTCAAATGAGAGTTCACTCAAACAAAACAATCCTTCTACTTCTCCCTATTGATTCTCTCTTCTCATTAACATAATTACAATTCTAAATCTTTTTCTTATCTCCTCAAGTCTACTGACTTTCCATCTTCCTACTTGAAGGATGGTGATAACCTTGACAATAATGTGTTCAGTAATTTTTCAATCATGTCCAACTCTTCATAACCTCATTTGAGGTTTTCTTGGCAAAGATACCGAAGTTGTTTGCCATTTCCTTTTCCAGCTCATTTTACAGATGAGGAACTGAGGTAAACAGGGGTAAGTGATCTTCCTAGGGTCACATAACTAGTAAGTTGATGAAGACAGATTAGAACTCAGGAAAGTGAGTCTTCTTGACTCCAATCTGGCACTCTACCCACTGCATCACCTAGCTGCCCCCATTGGCAATAATAGAGAATTTTAAAAGATCAGTGACCTCATTATATATTTCACTAAAAATAAGAGCTTTGTAGCCAAGAGCTCCCTCTTCCCTACCCCTTTTCTTTTCACACTTCCCTCAAAGATCATCTTTCACTATTTCCTCCCTCACTCTAGTATATGTTGAAAAAGGTGACTTTTCTCTTTATCAAGTTTAACTCTTATGCATGTGCCTTTCCCTGATTCCACCTCCTTCCGTTTTGACCAAATATAAAACCCCAGTCATCCCTACAACTCTCTCTACTCTTCAACCTCTGCTTATCTACAAGTTCCTTCCCTACTACCTTCAAACATGCCCATGTTTCCCCATACGAAAGAAAGAAAAAAAATACCTAGATGCTAAGATCAGCCCTTCTAGTGTTCCTCTATCTCACCCTTCCTATATCTCATCAAACTCCTTACAAAATCACTCTACACTAGGTGTCTTTCATCTTCGTTCTCTTTTAAAGTATTGGAAATGTGGCTTTTGACTTAAACATTCAACAGAAAATGCTCTCAACATTATTAATGTTTTCTTAATGTCCCATTTGAGTAGCCTTTTCTCAGTTTTTATCCTTGAGCTCTCTGAAACATTTGAAACTGTTGACAACCTTCTCCTATTATTTTCTCCTCCATGATACTGCTCTCTTTTATTTTTCTTTCTACCTCTCTGATTATTCCTCTTCAGTCTCTCTTTCTGGATCTTCATCTCTCTCATTAGAATATAAGATCCTTGATGAGTAGGGTTTATTTCATTCTTTGGATTTATATCAGCAGGGCCTAGCACAGTGATAGGCACATAAAATATACGTAATAAATACTTACTAGTTGGTTGGTTGAATGATATGCCATGCCCACTAATTGTGGGCAAACCCCAAGTCTCTTCTGTGAGCCATCACAAGTTTTCTCATTTGAAGATCTCATCAGCTCCCATGGGTTGAAATGTCTTCCCTCTGCAAAGGAATCAAGATCTATCTATCCAACATTGATCTCTTCTGAGATCCAGTCTCATATCACCAACTATGTATTAGATGTCTTATAGGCATCCCAAACTCAGTTTGGTCAAAGAAAAATTACCCTCTTGTCTCAAAAAGTCATTGTTCTTTTAAACTTCCTTATTATTATCAAGGGCATCGCAATCCTTCAAGTCACCCAGGTTTACTCACTGGATGACATTTGCACCTTCTCACTCTCACTCAGCGTACATATCTAATAAACTGAAATATCTTATCTATGTTCCCTTCTTTCCACTCACACAAATACCACCCTAATTTAAATTTTCACTCCCTCCTATCTGCACGACTGCAATGGCCTCATAATTATTCTCCTGTCTTAGGTTTCTCACCACTTCAATCCACCAACCACATAGCTGCCAACATGCTTTTCTTAAAGCCCAGGTTTGACTACTCTTCTACTCAGTAAACTCCAGTATTCCTTATTACTTTTAGGATCAAATATATATTCCACTATTTGACATTTAAAGCTCTTCACCCTTTGGCCCTTCTTTCCTTTCCACTTTTGTTTCATACTATCCCCACCACTGCCAACACACACACACACACACACACACACAAAACCCCTATATCCCTCACACATAGCACTCTATCTTCCATCTCCTTGCTTTTACACTGGTTGGTCCCCATGCCTAGAATGTTTTACCTCCTTCCCTCCATCACTTAGGATTCTTTGCTTCATGCAAGACTCAGCTCAAGAACTTTTTCTATGGAAGGCCTTTCTCAATACCCAGTGATCAGGGCCTTTCTTCCTTATCATGTATCTACTTTGCAAATGTCATGAATATACCAAATCATTTACATATATTGTTTCCCTCATTTGGGTGTAAACTCTTTACGACTCCTTTATATCTCAAACACTTAGCATAGTGCTTGGTAATAAATACCTTGTTGATTAATCAATTGAGCATGAAGCTTGGAAAATGCTGAGCATATTTTATACATTGTACACATAAAGATATGCACTATTTTATACGGAATTCCAACTTGAGAGGAATGATGTTTCTAAAAATAATAAGTCATAATTCATTCTTTGCATATATGTTGGAAAAAAACATTAGAAACTGGATACTGTTGTTTTGTGGAACTCTATTTGAACTCTACAGAACTGACTCAAATGTTCGGTACACATTTAAGTTCAACAAATTATATCCCCATGTCTACACATGCAGAAGTTAGACCTTTTCTAATTAACCAGGTCACTGTTGGCTACCAATGTGGATCGTGAAAAAGAAGTGGTTTTTCCTTTGTTTGTTTGTTTGTTTTCTGTTCATAATATCTTCAAGGTAACCTGGATATTTTCTTTCATTTATGTGTTTACTTTTTCTTCATAAAGGAAAAAACACAAATTAAAGATACAAACGAATTGGAAATGGAGGGAGAATTGTAAGTAAGTAAATTCTTTTTTGTTTTTTTTTAATTCACAAGGAACAATTTAAAAAAATGCACCCTTCCTATTTAAATAACTTCAGACCTTACTTTTACTGGTCTTGATCATCATTATCATTTAAATAAATTCATTTTATTTCATTCAGTTTGAAAACTGTCTTGCTCAGATGTTGAAGTGAAAAATTTGGGGGATTTTTAATTCTGAAAGAATCTTTGCTTTGAAGGAAAAGGCTCAGCTCCATGATTTAAGAGCCCTTCTTATAGGAGCAAGAGCTGATTAAAACAAAGGGGGAAAAAACTATATTTCCAGGGAAAACAGGAGTCACTATGAGAGAGAGAGAGAGAGTGAGAGAGAGAGAGAGAGAGAGAGAGAGGAGAATGTTTTTCTTTATTATTTTCCTTGAAACAAAGATGCTTGGCTTAGCATAAAATCCGTAGTCTCTCGGACTCACGAGAGAGAATTAGAAGCCAGGGAATGTAAACACAAAGAAGTTAATCTCCCTGCATCCCTTAACTATACTTAAGAGGCTAAGTGTTAATTTAAAAAAAAAAACAAAAACTACAAACCCAGGTCATAAGTGAGGGACTTTTTTTTTCTTACAAGGTCAAAAGTTGCTTATAGGACATCCAGTCAAGCTGCTTGTTCTCATAGACAATAGAACTTACATGCTCAATTTTAAAATCTGTTTCCACAGTCCCCATAATGCACATGAAGAGATATTTTCATGTCAACAAATCTGTACTTTTGAGGAGCAAAGTAGTTTATGAGAGGCTGTCAAAATTAATCACTACATTCAATTTTTTGTTTACTTCCACATATTTCAGTTGAAAGTGGAAGCTCACTTATTTGACAAGAAATTCCTATTCTACTTAAAACTCAGCATATTATATTTGACAAATATATTAAATGTGAATCATTTTTTCAATCAAAATTTCACCAGATCACAGATTCTGATTTTATTAGATCTATGATTTAGAGTTGAAATTTAATTCAATTTAATAAACATTTATTAAGTGACTTATATGTGCTCAGTGCTGTGGATACAAATAAGAAAAAGAAAGACAATCTCTTCCCTCCAGGAGTTTATAATCTAATGAGGCAAGACTAAACACAAAAAGAAACTGAAAAGCCATTGGGCGAAGTAGGGGAGGTCAGGACAACTGAGTTGAAACCAGATAGAAAAAGACTTTGGTGGTCAAGTAACCTATACGAATTTTCTAGATTCATACTAGGACAAGCAGCCTAGATCTTCAAATAAATAAAATAAAACATTTTTGAACCACAAAAATGTGTGGGGTTCTCACAATGAGATTAGGTACTTAGAGTTGATTAGAAGAAAATTACTCTGAGGCCTGAAGATCATCTAAGATGTGGGGTAGAACATGACTAGGTTCAAGGTAGCAATGCACATGTGTAAATCAACATGTATTTTACCTCTTGGGAAATGTACAAGATTCAAAGGACTCCCTGGAGCTCGTAAATAGATACACACACAAAAAAATTAAAACAATCAAATAACACATCTGCTCACATGAGAAAGGAGCTGAACTAGGTGTTACCACTGGGGCAAGCCTTTAACATTTTATTAGCACCCTAGTCCCCCCAAAAGTTTACACAAAATTTCTCCAGATTAATAGTATCAGCCTTCACAGAATCTTTCCAGAAGCAAACATACTTTGGTTCTACTAAACATTCAGTTCCTTTTTATTGAACCTTCATTGTCTAATGAATCAGTCATTCATCAAACACTCATTAAGCTTACTATGAGCTAGATACAATATTAAGAACTGAAGATAGAAGAGAAAGTAGAACATGTCCCTGTCCTCAAAGGATTCATATACTAATGGGGGAAAAATACGTAAGTAATTAAGTTCATATGAGATATATAATGCAAACTGAAAGTAATCTCAGAAAGAATACACAAGTAGTGGGGGATCAGGGGTCAGGAGTCATACCACAAAAAGCCTCCTGCGGGTGAAATTTGAGCTGAGTCTTAAAGGAAGTCAAAGAAGGCAGGAGGCATTGGTGAGGAAGGAAAGGATCCAGCCATGTGGGACAGCAAATAAAAAGGCATAAAGTCTGAAATGGGAATGATGTGTGTGAAAAATATTAAGTAGGGTAGTATAGTTGGATTAAAGAGTATATGAATAGGAATAAAGTCTAGGAAGGATGGGAAGGTAAGAAAGGGCCATAGTATGATGCATTTTGTATGCCAAAAAGGGGATTTTATAATTGATCCTGGAGGTAATAGGGACTCACCATAATTTACAGAGTAGGGAGAAATGATAATATGTTCACACATGTGCTTTAGTAATATTATTTTGGCAGACGAGTACAGGATGAAGGGACTGGAAGTAGGGAGACCAATTAGAAGGTATGAGGTAGTAAAGACCCATAACAATGTTGTGAAAACATGAGTGGAAAGAAGGGGATGGCTATAAGACATGTGAAAGAAGGAATGACAAGAAGACAACAGATTGGATAAAAGAGAATGAAAGTGAGGAGTTGAGAATGATTTGGATTTTGTAAGCATAGACAACTAGGAGGATGGTAATGTTGTCAACAGTAACATGGAAGTTGAGGAGCCGCTGGTCATAATGATTTACCAGTCAGAAACTTGAGAGAAGAGTCAAGTATTTACTTGTGTCCTGACTTTTGTATTTAGAGTAACAAGAAGCTATGCCAATTGAGTTTAGGTGAAAGAGCGAGATATACTGTAGAATGATAATTAGTGGGGATGGCAGAGTTTAATGAAAGTTATTTAAGGGTGGGGAGACTTGGTTATGTTGTGTGTGCAGCAAAGGGGAAACCAGTAGATACAGAAAGATTTAACATCAGACAGCATGATGATGGTGGTGGGGAAAATCTATTAAAGAAGATGAGAAAAGATAGAATCAAAGTATTTGTAAAAGGCTGGTTTTAATAATGAAAAAGGGGTACCTCTTTATCAGACACTGGAGTAAAGGAGGACATAATGGGTGATAATTGATGTGGAGTGGAAAATAGAATCATAGATTGATATACTATGTTTTGACCATTTAAGTCATGTGTACCCACATGAGTTTGTTTAAATGTGGCTCACAGGGAGGCATAAGGAGTATTTCTAGAATCTCCTCCATTCCCAGGCTATAGCCTGGCCACTTTGCTCTCCTCAGAGAAAAGACACCAGGCTGGAATTATATTTACCTACCACCCTAATTTTACGTTCAAACTGAGCTTCTGATCACTAATACTTAATGGCAAAGTTATGTCACATGCTTGACTCCTAAGAATTGACTTCTTTCTCACCAAATACCAGTACCACAATGAACACACATAGCAAATAGCAAATAAAACCATTTATTAGACCTGATGGGGAATAAAACAGAAGTATACAGATACCTACAATCTGCAGAATGAATGAAGTTTCCCACTGAGAGTAAGATATATCAGCTCAACCAAGAGAGTCTCAGATCTCACTCGAAGTGAAATTCCCCAAATTCTCTAGTGTAGTAAGCTTGAGATAGGGACATGGCATGTGCCAGCTTGTCTATATGCCATCTTCTTCCCAGAATCTTACTCTTCTTTCAGGGAAATGAAGATAATCTAGACCTGCATATTTATTTGTTTGTTTTTCTCTTAAAGGTAGAAGACCAGGATCTCTCTTCTCTCAAGCTTTCACTAATTCCACTATTCCTGCAGGTATGGAATATTTAGTAATCAATCACCACCAGTGAGGAGTCTCCCATTCAAATGTTCTTTAAAGCATAGATTACACATAATAAGTTATAGGAATTCAGTAGACTGATATCTGTTTCTATAATGATATCCCCAAATATGACATCAGAAAGAAGTTAGATGGAAATACTGTGAGTCAGGCATTGAATTCATTGAGAAAGAAGCAAGAATGGTCTGATGGTTGGTGGATAGTAGCCACCAAGATTTGGATTAGGTGATATATTTATACAAAGGGAACCTCAAAGAAGAAAGGGTTGCTGAATGGTGATAGTAGAGCGAGAGTCTATAAACAGCAATATGAAGCAAGGAGTATTCTTTTTCTTGTTCAGTTTTTATTTTCTTCAACTAAGAAAAATCTATTTTCTTTCCCTCTTATCTTCTTCCAATTGGAGAAGGAAAAAAAAAGAGAAACTCTTGCAACAAATATGAATAGTCAAGCAAAGTAAATTCCTGTGCTGGTTATATTAAAAAATACGTGTTGCAGTCTTCTGCTTGAGTCCATAGCTTCTCTATCATGAGGTTCCTTTATAGTGGATCCTCTGGAATCATGGTTCGTGTTGTGTCGATCAGAGTTCTTAACTCTTTCAAAGTTATTTATCTTTACAGTGTTGTTGTTATGGTATAATAGTTCTCCTGGTTCTATTTACTTCACTTTACACCAGTTCATACAAGAAAGGTTATGGAGTAAACAAATATTTTATTAAGCACTAATTTTATTAAGTGTGCCAGGCACTATGCTAAATGTGTGTGTATACGTGTGCGTGTATAATTTGATTCTCACAACAAAACCTGCAAAGTAGGTGCTATTATTGTCAATATTTCATGATTGTGGAAAGAGTGACTTGCCTTGGTTCACACAGCTAATAAATGTCTGAGACCCCTGAGGTCTCCCTGATTTTAGGACTAGGAATCTATCCACTGTGCTACCAGATGCTTCCAGGAAGCTTAGTGAGGGCAGGGACAATTTCATTTTTTTCCTTTGTTTGCTTAACTTCTAGCACTGTTCTTATCACATAGTGGCTGCTTTAAAATACTTATTGATTGGTTGATCAACATGCTCTTAAAAATGGTCATAGAAATGTAAAAGTTGATTTGTTTCCATAAAAGGAAGGTTTACTGACCCATCTACTGAGTCTCACTTGTATATATGATGATCTCATCAAGTTAATTTAACAAACACTAATGGTACCCCAGGGGTTCAAGGTAATGTTATAATAATATTTCTAAATCCTGGGGAGCTCATTGTTAAAAAATGGGGACATGAGGCAGGGAAAATTAATGGTATTTCAATAAATGAAGAAAAGCAAGTTGTTTCTATCACTGTGGTATTTGTAAAATAGGAGTTCTGAACCCTTGAGAGTTATAGGATTTTAGGTTTATAGATTTATACCTGGATGGGACCTTAGAAGTCATCTAATTTAACTCTCTTATTTTACAGATTGGGAAAGTTATTGCCACAGAAGAGACATGACTTGCCCAAGGTCTTACAAGTACTTGGGGTAGAGTCAGTATTCAAACACAGATGCTCTGATTCCACAACTTTTTACTATTAACTTATATTTACAAATTAACCAAAATGATGTTTCAAATGACACACAGGAGTTTAAGGCATTTCGCTGGCTGGCTTACCACTTAACATCTAAATGATAGATGAATCTACTGCTTGACATTAGGGCTCCATCTATCTGCTGTCCAATGCGTAAAGGAAGTAAGGGTTGGGGGTTGGAGTGAATTTCTAGTTTACCCCATAAAGGGTGGAACCCTTCCATTACAATCACTTGTACACTGAGTGTATTCACACAGACATACACACATATTTTCAAGAGAGAGAGAAGTGTTGGATTGAGTAATACACACACTAACTAACCAGTGACAGAATGCTGGCTAGCATTCAGAGTTCACAGGATATTTTTGGAAAGAAATCCTGGAATAGTGAATGGAAAAAGGACAAATAAAGAAAAAGCCCCACTGAAAAGGCACATTTGTTTCTGAAATCTTGAGTTAGGTCTACAAACTGTGAAAAAAATACAATTGTTTTTATTTAAATGTGTCTACCATTCATAAGAACAAAAATTAATTACCCATTTTATTCCAAAATTGCTCTAAACTTATGAAAATGAACCTGAATGAATTAAATATAGCAAAATAAGCAAAATAGTCCTTCATCCTGGCACAGGATAAAGCATTACAAAAAAAGGGATTAAAAAAATAAAATGTTAAAATAAATGCAAGACGGATTTGTTTTCTCACAGATAAAGTTTCATAGGTATGACTTCTCTATATTCATTCACTTTTTCATGCCCTGTTAAAGGTTAAACTAATTCTACCTGTCAGTGCTACTAACATTCATGAATGACCTTTTCAATGTAACATACAAGTAGAACATTCTAAAATTTAATATTTTATATACAATTAATGCTAATTGGTCTTTTTTCCCCAGATAATACCTGTTGGTAAGAATTTTAGCTGATTTTACCTTTTGAAAGCAAAAAGTGTAATTTATGGAACTATGGAAGTGTTAAATTACTTTGTTCCGTTCTTACTATTTTATGAAATATATTTAAAGTATCAGATTATAACAGGCATGATAATATTTTCTAATATATAAGTTATCTCATGGTCAATGCTAGAACCTGAAACTGTCAGTCAAGGTTGGATTTTAAACATCTAAGTCATCATCACTGATAACTACCCTGAGTTGGTCAAAAGAGCTCAGCTTCCTAGATGAGAAACTTTTAGTTCATATGACCAGCAATATAGAGGACTAAACTCTGATTTCCCTCACCTCTTAAGCCACTGCAAGATGGAAATTGTTCACCAAAAATAAAACACCTTTAGGTATCAATATGTTTTAGGACATATGGAACAAAAGGAAGGTTAAAAAAAAATCAACTGACAACTACCTTGAGCTCATTCATCACTCTTCCCCCAATACTTACCTTCTTACTGAAGACAGATAGACAATCCAACTAATAGGATTAGCCCATCATACCCACAAGCTTAAAATGAAAATAAACCCCATGACTCAGTCACCTCTCCCACTCCCAATATCTTTCCACTGTCATGGAGATACAGACTCCAGACTGCAGAAGTTTGCTGAGGTCTTGTGGTCAGCTCCACAGCAGCATTCTGTGTTATAAAAGATTTCTTCAGAAGAGCAAAGGAACTGAGAAAAAGGGGGAAAGCACCTGTCCAGGTTTAAAATACATCTCAACCTCACACCACACTATACCCCTTCCTCCAAGAGCCTCAAAGATCCAAACCCTGAATTCCAAAAATCACCCCTAGCTGCAACGGTACCAATGTGACAGTCTGAACTTCTGGGCCAGGAAAAAAAAAAAAAAACAAGTAACAGAGGGAATAGCATAGGATTACATGTCTCTGTGGGGTGTAGCACTCTATGAAGTTTGAGGGAAAGAGCTCACTAGCTGGGGCCAGTTCTGTTCCAAAAAAAAAAAAGTCAGAACATAGAGACCTAGGGTGGTAAACGCTGAGTTGCTCCATGTGGGAAAAGATCCCACATTGAGATCTGGTCTCCAGAGAAACCATTATTAGAAGGCAAGGAGTCAGAAAAAGATCAATAGGGGAAAATAAGGTGTTGAGGGGAGGGGAAGAGACTGAAATTACCAGTGATTGCAGGAAGAAGAAAATTAAAAAAAAAAAAAACTTGAACATAAGCAGATACATAAATGGAGGAGGAAATATGGCCTGGAGGCCATATCATAAAGTAAATGAGTTCAGGAATCTATTAAAAAATACTGGACAACAAAGGAAAATGACTGATAATTGATGAGACAGAGTACTCTCAAATTTGAGAGCACAGGACCACAATAACACTGGTCCAGAGTGGGTTAAGGAAGAAATGAGAATTATGAGAGCAGAATTTATAGCTTGAACAGCAAAAATATTTGGCAGAATAGGAATACTTGAATTCCCAAAGAAACAAAAAAGAGAGAACCATGGATTGGGAGTGGAAATGTATAGAAGTAAAGGACAATCTAGAAAAAGAGAAACAAACAAAAATAACCTTAAAAGAAAAAAACTCTCTATTTAATTGAAACATACTGGTCTTGAAGACAGGATACCTAGAGATAAACTGAGGATTGGAAATCTCCCAGAAGAATACAAGAAATCACAATATTTTTTAATTAATTTATTTTGATTTATCAACAATCACTTCCATAAGCTTTTGAGTTTTAAATTTTTCTCCCCCTCTCTCCCCACCTCCCTCCCAAAGATAGCTCAAAATCTAACATAGGCTGTACATATACATTCTTATTAAACATATTTTCACATTAATGATGTTGTAAGGAAGAATTAGAACCAATAGGAAGAATCACCAGAAAGAGGAAACAAAACACAACAGAAGAAAAAAAATAGCAAATAATATGTTTCAATCTGCATTCAAACTCCATCGTTCTTTCTTTGGATGTGGATAACATTTTCCATCATGAGTCCTTTGGAGATGTCTTAGATCTTGTATTACTGAGAAGGGTTAAGTCTATCAATATTAGTCATCGCACAACATGGCTGTTATTGTGTACAATGTTCTCCTGGTTCTGCTCACTTTGCTCAGCATCAGACCATACAAGTCTTTCCAGGTTTTTCTAAAGTCTGCCTGTTCATCATTTCTTATAGCACAATAGTATTCCATTACATTCACATACCACAACTTGTTCAATCATTCCCCAATTGATAGGTATCCTCTCAATTTCTAGTTCTTTGCCACCACAAAAGGAGCTACTATAAATATTTTTGTACATGTAAGTCCTTTTCCCATTTGTATGATCTCTTTGGGATACAGCCCTAGAAGTGCTATTGCTGGGTCAAAAGGTATGCACATTTTTATAGCCCTTTGGGCATAGTTCCAACTTGCTCTCCAAAATGGTTGAATCAGTTCACAACTCCACTAACAATGCATTAGTGTTCCAATTTTCCCACATCTTCTCCAACACTTATCGTTTTTCTGTTTTGTCATGTTGGCCAATCTGATAGGTGTGATGTGGTACCTCAAAGTTGTTTTGATTGCATTTCTTTAATCAATAGTGATCTAGAGCATTTTTTCATAAGACTACAGATGGCTTTAATTTCTTCATCTGAGAACTGTCTGTTTATATCCTTTGATCATTTATCAATTGGGGAATGGAAGATCACAACATTTGACCATGGTAATATAAGAATTAGTACAAGAAAACTGCCTAGAACTTCTGAACACAGAAAATGGAATACCAAGTGAATGGATTAATAGATCACCTCAGGAAAAAATTCCCAAGGCTACAAACTCCAACATATACAGTGATTGAATTTAAATATTAAATTCAGAAATAATAAGTTCTGCAAGAGATCAGGAGAACTACAAATTCCAATGAAGTTAATTCAAGTTATGCAAGATTCTTCTGTACCCACAAAAAATGCAGGAAGGAAAGGTATAATGTGCTCCAAAGAGCAATAGATCTTAGAATACAGCCCAGGGTGACTTAATGTGCAAACTGAAGCTTAATCATAAATGAAAAAAAGGTAGGTTTAGTCAATAATAAAGAGGTGTTTGAAACATTTTTAGAAAGAAAATCAGACATGAAGAGATGATTCTTTCTTGATCACTGAAAAGAACAAACATCTAGGAGGGGTCAATGCATGCAACAGCCAACAACTGCAAAAGCAACAGAGTGACAACAAGAGACCAGTAAGAGACTCTACCCAACGAGACAGGGGTGAAGGTGAAAGTCAGCTGGTGGTCATGGTGGAGAGAAGGTTCTGGGGCATTATGGACAGAATCTTAAAATACCCTGTCTATAGAAGAATCAGTGTGTGTGTGTGTGTGTGTGTGTGTGTGTGTGTGTGTGTGTGTGCGCGCACGTGCGTGCACGCATGCTGTGGAACTACATTACGGAATAGGAGAATCCATGAAAGGGACAGAGGGGAGTGTGTGATGTACACAGGTCAAATTCAAGCCTAGTGATGAGAAGTTGATACTTGTGGTTTCTCAGCAAAAGAAGAGCCTATAGGAGATTGGGTAAGGAGAAGGACCAAAGGATAAAAAAATGAGAGAGAAGAAAGGAGGCCTTGCTTTTGTGCCGGAAGGGAATTCTATTGATGAATGCTCCTATGAGTGAAGAGTGATGGTCTGTGAAAGGACAGGGGGAATCTTGCACCAAGAATAGTCTGGGAGAATCAGGTGCTTGAAATAATCACTCATCCTACCTTAAGAAGAAGAGAGATGAAAATCTTGGTACAACTGGAACCTGGAGGTTTGAAAAGGCATGGACTCAGGGCAGACATTTTAAAGCAAATGGGAAAAGAAGGTAATCAGGAGTAAGGTGTAGATCAGTGGTGGGCTGAAAAATCAGGGCTTTGGGAGAGGAGAAGTCCTGACAGGAGGCAGTGTCTTCTAGGTCATCTGGAGAGTTGAAACTCTTCTGGAAATGAGGCATAATTGAAAGGGGCAATCAATGGGGCAAGCTCCACAAGGAAGTAAAAGAAAGAGTTAGAGGGGAGAACTCAGAATGGATACCTCAGAAATTTTGAATCCATGAGGAATACCGAGAATAGAGAGGGACTAGGTAATTATAGAGGTCATGAACCGGAGAATGACAGATTAGAGTAAATGGAAAGAGATGATAGATAATGAAGAAAATGAGAGAAATCATCTCTGGAAAGGGGTAAAGAAGCAAGATTTTAAAAAAATATATATGAATAGGACTGATTGAAGGGGAAGATAAGAAGGGGGAATCTACTTGACTGAGAGGGAGAGAAAGGGGGGTAGCATTAAATTGCTACATAAAGAAAGGAAAGAAAAAAAACAGTTAACTAGCAAAACACCAAAGAGAATTGAGAGAATGGGGTGGGGGTGGGGAAGGAGGGGAATAACAATGCATTAGGTGTATTTAAAAAAGCAGGAGCTGCAATCATGCTATCTGGCAAAGCAAAAATCACCATTCAAATTTTTTTTTCCTAAATGGATTAACAAAGAAACTATATTATGCTGAAAGGAACCATAGACAACAAATCAATATTGGTAATAAACTTACAACCTCCAAATTCCATGGCATCTAAATTTACAAAGGAAACATTGAGCTATAAGAAGATACAATGGTAAGAAAATAGTGACAGATGTCAATATTCCTCTCTCAATTTTGTATAAGGTATCAGAAGGATAAGAAAAAGGGAAAATATTGAACTGAACAAATTACTGGGAGAAAATAGAGTTATAAGACTTATGGCATCTTCTACATAAGACTGCAAAACCATATGCATATTTTCAGCACCACAGGGGAATTTTACAAAAATCGACCATATACTATAGTACAGAGATATAGCAAACAAATGTTAAAAGGCAGAAAATATAAATATTATCTCTTATAGACCATAATGTAATAAAAATATTCATTGGTTCAGGGACCAGAAACAAAAGGCACAAACACAAATGGAGACTTAAAAAGAAATCCTAAATAATCAGTGGATCAAAGAAAAAAAAGCATAAACAATATACTAAAATTTCTGAGTTGCAGTTAAAGCAAGTCCTCAAGGGAAAACTCATACCCTTACAAACATATATTAACAAAAAATAAAAGGAACAGATTGATGAAGTAAATGAATGTATATTTAAGAATGTGAAAAGCAACAAATAAAAAATATAATAAGTACAGAGTCAAGATATTAAAAATCAGAGGAAAATAGATAAATTGGAAAAAAAACAGAAATGATAAAACCAGAAGCTAATTCTTTGGGAAAACTAATGAAAATTGATAACCACTTATCTAGTCGAATTAAAAAGCATAGGACAAAAAAAATCAAATCAATAAAATAGCAAATGAGCAAGGTGAAATCACAGCAAAACCAGGAAAAACAATTGAACAAATTATTCACAATTAGGCAGCTAGGTGGCACAGTGGAATAGAGTCAAGAAGACCTAAGTTCAGATCCAGTCTCAGACACTTATTACTTTGTGACCCTGGGCAAGTCACTTAACCCTGTTTTCTTCAATTTTCTCATCTGTAAAATAAGCTGGAGAAGGAAATGGCAAAACATTCCACTCTTTTATTACCAGTAAACTTTTGATCCCTTTTGAAAAGAGCTTCCTTACATTAATTCAGAAGATGAAGACATTTCTATTTATTTATTCTAGAGCATCAATCAATTGTTATTAGTGTCTTATAATCCAGAAATTATGCTAAGTTCTTGGGATATGACAAACCTAAAATAGTTTCTGACCTTCAGAAGCATATATTCCATCAGATTAAACATTTATATATGTAAGTAGATACAAAGTTATATGTAATATAAACATGAGGTATAAGGATCCATTAGTAGGTAGGGAAATAAAAGAAAGATTCATATAGAATGTCATATTTCAGTTATGTCTTGAAGAAATAGGGTGAGGGTTCTGAATATTTTGTGATATGTCATGAACTCATTTGGCAATCTGGTGAATCTTTGGATGTCTTTATATAATAATGTTTTTAATACATAAAATAAAATATATAGGATTACAAATGAAAACAATTATATTGAAAAGCAGCTATCAAAATATTATTTTAACAAGTTCAAGGATTCTAGATTAAGAACACTTCACATAGATTTTATGGAATAGAACATATTTCAGGTATAAGAGACAGCCAGGGTAAAGTCATGGAGATAGTAGATGGAATTTATTGAGCAGGCTAATGGAATGGTTATATCTACACTTAAGGAAAACCATTTGTCAGTAGTATCAAGAAAAGACTAGTAAGTTATTTAGCAAATATTTATTAAGTGTTTTCTATGTGCCAGACACAGTTCTAGGATCTGGGGATATAAAGAAAGCTAAAACACAGTCCCTCCTCTCAAGGAGCTCAGTCTAATGGAGGAGACAATATGCAAACAACTACGTACAGATAGGTTACATTCAATATAAATTTGTAATACTCAACAGAGGGTTGACCAGAAGATGGAGAGAATTGAGGAAGGGAGACAAATTAGGAGGCTGTTGCAACAATCAGATGATGAGGATATAAGCTAAAGGTGGTGATTATGTCAGTAGACAACATGGGGCAAGTGAAAAATATCATAAAGATAGAATAGACAAGATTTAGCAGTCAATGAGGTGCAGTTGAGGATGGACTGCATTCTAAGTGTGAAGGGACAGCATATGCAAAGGCCCAGAGATAGGAGATGTGTATGAGGACCAGTAAAAAGTCAGGAGCTCATGAAGAGTAATGCGTCATCAGCCTGGAAAAGCAGACTGGAGTCAGACTGTGAAGGCCTTTAAATGTCAAACAAAGGAGAAGCATTCCCTAGCAGAATGTGTTAATTAAGTAAAAGAACCACTGCCCTTATGTGGTCCTGGCTATCTTTTTTTTCCCTTTTGTGGGAGGTGAGGCACAGGAGAGAGGCAATGGGATGGGGAGATAGAAAAAACTTGTGAATCACTGGGCAAGAATTTTCTCTGTTCTTTGAAGGGAACTTGGCTTTGTCTAACTGCTACTTCTGTATAACCACTAAGAAAGATAATCACAAAAGTTAATATTTGTATCATTTTTTATGATTTACAAAACATTTTCATCATAACTCTGTGGGGTATGTGAAAGTTTCATGATCTTCATTTTACAGATGAGGAAATTGATGTATATCGAAGTTAAACGACCAGAGGATCATTAATGTTAATGCCAGTTTGAAAACTCAAATCTTATGACTCCAAGCTTAATGCTTTTTTCCTTACTGTACCACAACTGCCTTATTTTATTATAATAAAAATAATTTAATCGAGTAGTAAGTACTTCTGAAGGGATGTTAGCTTTAACCAAATTACTTGCATTGTTAGCAAAGAAGATGGGGGAACCCAAAACCAATACTCTTCAGCACATATTTTCCAAGCATTGTACATTCTTTTATTACTTTCAAAACGAAGGCAGAAGCTTTGTAACTTTCCAGCCAAATAATTCCACAAAGGATTACAGAATGTAATTCCTCTCCAATTGGGTAGACATTTAACCTACTGTGTAAGGGAAAGCTTTGCCCTTTTCAAAAGGTTAGAGAATGTACTACTTTTAAGACGATTGAAGAGAGAAGATGCCCAAAGAATCACTTATACTTACCTTTGATGATTCCTGTGCCCTCTTCTTTATGGTACAACTTGCATCTGAGATTCCTGAAGAGCTTTACCAATATTAATTATTTCCTAAAACACATTTTTCTTTCACATTTTTATGCTTGTGACTCACTAGAAGGCTCAGGGAACATCAATTAAATTGCATGAAAAGTTATAAATGTGTGTATACACATATATGCATGTGTGTGTGTATGTAAAATAAAAGACTAGCAGGATTCAACTTCTACAATTGTCATCAGAGTTCAAATGATGGCAAACAATAACATTACTATACACAACAATTGAAAGGCCTTCCCCAATCCAGAATGAAGAGTATTCTTTATCAAATGGTCTTCCCCAATGCTTGATGTTTGGAACTTTAGATTTTGCCATGCATTTCTGTCCTTGATCTCTGTTGAATTGCCATTTTTAAGCAGCTGATTCATACTCCAAGTTGTGAGTTCCCAGAAGTGGTATAACCTATCAAAGCCCAATAAACCTAAGCTATCACAGCTGGAGAAGATTAGGAGCTGCCCAAGTATAATGAGATATGTGCATAGACTTTTAAGTGATGTACATTCCTCTGATTAACAACCCAGAAGTCAACTATTTCACTGTGGTAAATGGAAAGTTCCATTGAAAGACTCATTATAAAGTCTAAAGAACAGGCAGGTTTATTTCATTTGATTGGCTTACCATATGCATTTCACATGATGAGAAAGAAAAGACTTGTGGGCAGATAGTGTATTTTGCCATCTATCCAGGACAGGAAGACAAATGAGTGGGAGATTGAATACACTAAAGTCACAGACATGATAAAGGGATGAGAGCATGGCAGTTAGATTGCTAAAGAACACAGTTTTATTCAAATCAACTTCCTAGATTTATAGATAGCCCTCAATGGGAAAAAGTTGTCAAGACACCCATGCTCACTCTTATCCTGAACTGGAATCTATGCTTTGTTTCTCCTCTATCTTCCTGCTATACAGATTGATAGATTCAATATCTAAACTTTTTTTAATGAGTATATATTTCATTGTGTACTATCCAGCTTCCAATTACATAATCAAAGCCAGGACCATTAGACTTTACATAGCTTCTTTCCCCTTCCTTTCCATATGAAGTACTGAGGGCTGGGAGCCGAAAGGACCCAAGTTCAAATGAAGAATAGTATTTCATGTTTAAGTTCAAACCATGGCTTAGTTAAAACTCCTGCTTTGACAATGATTCTCTCTGGCATCTTGGATTCAGTATTAAACCTCTTTGGCTCATTACCCACCTTACAAATGGAGATAATCATGCATCTCTCACACAGGGCCCTTGTGAGGAAAAATACTACTCTTCATTTCCACTGGCTAGATTCATCATGGGCAGTCATAGCATGGTGTGTCAATATTTCTAGGGATTTTATTTTGCTCCTTTCTAAACTTCTAATTTTGGCAAAAACCTTTCCCTTCTAGTTCTAGTTTCTATCACGACACAAGCAGATCTTTTAAAAAATGCTACAACTGCCATTTTTTTCAATTGGAAACATTACAATAGCTCTCCTAAATTGCTGAGGGCAGTTTCTTAATTCCATGTGTAGTGGGGGTCATTCCATCGATCATGTAACGGAATGGGCTTGCACCCTGACCACTTTCAGTAGATCACATGTGCTCTGCCTTTTGCTTAAGGATTTGCACTTTGGAATGATGTATTGGTCCCCATCACTTTGGAACTGTGCTGGAAATGATTGTCAACTGAGCTAAAAAGAGCTACCCACTCAATGAGATATAAGAGGAAGTGAACAAAACAAAACAAAAAAAAAGTTCTCTCTCTTTTTTTTTTGAGTGTCTTTTTTAAAAATCTAGTGAAAGGGAAGGGATTCGGGGTTTTTTTTCCCTCCCCATGTCTGCAGCAGTTATTTTAGGTAGATCCGATTTCACTCCTTCCTCTCCTTCCCCACCAACAGAGTTCTCCAGCACCCTTAAGGGGGTTGGGAGTGTCTAGGTTCTCTGCAAATAACTCCAGAACCCACCAATGACTGCCTCCCCAAATTTAGGGGGTGATTTCCTGCATCCTAGTTCCTTTAGCAGCTAACAGATTAACTTTTACAGAGAAATACTTACTTTAAAAGGTCTAACAGAGAAAACAATATACAAACTTACTCCCCCTGCACACTCCCCTTTCTTCCTTGCACCCCTTTAGTCTCTTGAGAGGGAAAGCAGTTTAGGTTCACAGCTTAGCTTAGATACCACATAGAGTAGAGTACACGTCCAGATCTGCCCTCAGGCTTGAGTCGCAGGCACTCTAGTTTTTCTGGGCTTTTATGCCAGACTGACTTTACTTCTCACCACTTCAATTCCTAGGGCCCACGCTGTGGGTGAACTGGAATCTTTACTCTCTGGACACAGCAGATGAATGGCCAAAAAGAGTAGCAACAGAAAGAAAGGAAAAAGGGCTGCCAGACAACTAATCATGTGGCAGGGGATGCAACAGCCTCCATGTCATGGAAACTGTGTATGCTCATATAAGCCTAGGTTATACTTTATAAATCATTTGTGTTTTAAATGTGTTTGTGTGTGTGTGTGTGTGTGTGTGTGTGGTTTTTGTTTGTTTCTGTATTAAAGGACAAAAAAAATTGCTTTCCTGCTTCAGATGCTTGACATCTGTCTCTGTTTCTTTATCTCTTTATCTGAAAATTGGAAGATTCTTTACTTGATTTCAAAGATGCCTTCCAGCTCCCAATTTTTAATCATATATGTGTATGTGTATATGTATATATATGTATGTGTGTGTATATATACATGTATGTATATGTATGTATATACATAATCATAAATTATATGTGTATGTGCATTGTATGTATGCATACATATATGTGTGTGTTTGATTTTGAACAGTGAATACTTTTTAGAGGAGGAATTTTGTTAATCTCTTTCTGGGACAACCCAGTCATTAGATATACCTAAGCTGTGTTGTAGATATTCTTCCCCCAAGACTCTAGGGTGTGAGCATAATGATCCAGACAGTGTGAGAAAAGCCTAAATTCCTTCTCCTTGAGTTAGACTCCCACAAAACTAAATGTTTAGATGAGCTGATCCTGGGATAATAGACTTCAAATTTTATCCCATGAGACTAAATCTGACCCATGTAGCCAAGCTTTTTGTGGGAGAAGTGTACTTGCTTTACCATGGATAATACAAGGGTAGACATGGATAATTGAAAAAAAAATTGTTGATGCCTTTAGTTTTTATATCATAGTTTTTTCCAGATATATCTTCTTCTTGCCTCATGTAGTGAACATTCTCTTGTAATAATAATAAAAAAATTTAAAAAAGTTTTAACCAAAACCAAATAAGGAACTAATTACATCTGACAGCACAAAATTCCACATAATCCACCACCTCTCCAAAAAAAAAAGAGTTGCATTTCATGATTTCTACACAGCCAATATCGGTCATTATGATTGCATAACATTTAGCTTTCTTTTAGTGTTCTTGCTTTTTGCATATATTATTATAGTCATATATATGTAAAGAGATTCTGATAATTTCACCCTGAATCAGTTCATAAAAGTCAATGCATTCATTCAAGTTATTTCTCATAGTGTAATAATTGTTTTTTACCTTTATGTGCCCACAATTTGTTCAGCTAATCAATCAGCCAATAAGCATTTATTAAGCACTTAATATGTGCCATGTACTATGCTAAATTCTGGGAATACAAAGAAAGGCAAAAAGCAATCCCTGTTCTCAAGATTCTACAGTCTAATAAGGGACACAGTATGAAAACAAGTGTGTATGAACAAGATATACACAGGCAGAGATGAACTGGAGTCAGCTCCAACTGACTTGTTAAGCTGATTGTTAAATTTTCAGTGTGAGAACCTCAGAACCCATAATCCCCATAAATTAGGGCTTGAGTAGTTGTCTTGTTGATTGTCTAGACCAGGGGTGGGAAACCTACAACCTTGAGGGATTTGTTTGATAAAACTTGGACTCATTCAAAAGATCACACCCAAGGACCTAAAAAGTCACATGTGGCCTCAAGGCCACAGGTTCCCTGCTCCTGGTCTAGACCTAATAAAATGTTGATAATGTAGATTAAACTTAAAAGTGTGTTTTTATACATATATTTACATATAACAAATGTAAAATGTTGGAACAAAATTGTAATCTCTTAGACTCATAACAAAGACGCTGAGAGTCTATGTTTATACTAAAAATTGAAGGTTTAAATTTATCTTAATTCAGAATTCTATAGAGAAGTAGTACAGCATAGGGAATTGAGAGCTGATCTTGGAGTAAGGGAGAGAGATTAAAATATTGTTTTGTTACATGTTAACTATGTGACCATGGACAAGTAACAACCTTTCAGTGCCCTAGGCAACTCTCTAAATTGCATAGGAACTGTTGACTTGCATCAGTAGAAGGAGTAGATCCGGACCATAACCTCAACCCATATGTAAGACTTATTTTCTTATGTAAAGCAAAATTTAATAGATATGAATTTGAAGGTTTCACATGAGTACTCTGATGGCAAGCACTATTACAACTTTTTTGTGTCTTTATGATGTCTAAATATTCATGAAAACAACAACAACTTAAACTTAGCAGAGAGTGGAATTGAAGGAAAGTAGGATTGAAAAGTTGTTTAGGGTTAACTGGGGTTCTTTCAAGTTTTACATCTATGAGTGTAAACTCTAAGGAAGTACAATTGGTACATGCTGTAGCTTAATGTTTTGTGCAAGTCAGCCACTAAATTACATGTTTCTTCTTTGTTCCCTAAGCAAAATGGTGAGAACAATTTCCAGCATGTGGAAGCATTTTCTTACTATAAGAAATATAGCTGTGGGAGGGGTGAATGATTTGAAAACCTTCCTAAATACGTTCATTTACAAATGTCCCTAGTACGTAGGAAATTTTCTGCAAAACTTTAAAAAAAATGTTCCTTTTTTAAGTGAAGAAGTCCAGGAAGAAGAAAGAACAAGGGTCTCTTTCAGACATTCTCTATAGAAAAGTCCTCTTTCTGCTTCTGGAAGGATAACATTTTCACATAGAGTGGCTGAACAAGTTGTGTTATATGATTGTGATGGAATACCACTATACTATAAGAAATGATGAGATAAATGATCTTAGAAAAATATGGAAAGACTTGCATGAATTAATGAAGAGCAAAATGAGCAGAATGAAGAGAACATTGTATATAGTAACAGCAATATTGTTTTAGGAATGACTGAGCAAAATAAGTCATTTTGACAATTATAAATACCCAAATTAACTATAAAGGAAATACAAATAAAGATGATGGCTGTATCCAGAGAAAGAACTGATAAATCAAAGTATTATAGAATAATTTTACTTATATATATATATAAATAATACACACATACATGTGTATGTGTGTATCTATATGTATGTATTTATATGTGTGTACATATGTATGTATACGTGTGTGTATATATTATATATACATATCTCTAGGGTGGGGATGGGGAATAGGTGGGAGGGAAGAAAAAAATTACAGGATTGCAGTTTCATGTGCAATCATATTTTTATTTTACTATGTTTTGGAAATGCTTGTTTTGTTACATAAATTAAAATAAAATTTTAAAAAAAGAGTGGTTCCATTAATGTCCTCAATCAGCCAAATACTGCAAACAACCATATGTAACAAACAAACAAACATCATGTCATGAAAAGAGTTCATGTCATTAAATGGCTTCATGTCATAGAATAACATCTGTTTATGGGAAAAACAAATGAACCAGGGAGTCATGACAATGTTCTTTTTTAAGTTGTCTTTTTAATAGGCTCTTAATCACAAAACATAGATATAACTGGTATTGGGATTGGAAAAGCTGTATGACAAGGCTGTATATTGTTTCCTCATTTATTTAACTTATAGGCATAATACATCATGTGAAATGCCAGGCTGGATGAATCAAAAGCTGAAATTAAGGTTGCTGGAAGAAATAACAACAATCTCAGATGTGCAGATGATACCACTCTGATGACAGAAAGTGAAGAGGAATTAATAGGCCTCATGATGAGGGTGAAAGAGGAGAGTGTAAAAGCTGGCTTGAAGTTTAACATCCAAAAAACTAAGATCTTGACAACTGCTCTCATCACTTCCTAGTGAATAGAAGAAGAAATGGAAGCAGTGTCAGATTTTGTATTGTTGGGCTCAAAGATCACCGTAGACTATAAGGGCAGCCTTGAAATTAAAAGGTGCTTTCTCTTTGGAAGGAAAACTATGGCAAACCTGGACAGCATACTAAAAATCAGAGACATCATCTTGCTGACAAAGGTCCATATAGTCAAAGTTATGTTATTGGTTTGTTTTGTTTTGCTTTGTTTTTTTGTTTTTTCCTGTGGCAATGTATGGCTGTGAGAGTTGGATTGTAAGGAAAGTTGAGTGCTACAGAATTGATGCTTTAAAAATATTAGTTTATTTTTAGTTTTCAACATTCAGTTTTGTAAGATTTTGAGTTTTAAATTTTCCCCTTCTTTCCCCTCTACTCCCTCCCCAGACAGCATGTAATCTGATATAGGCTATACATGTACAATCATATTAAACGTATTTTCACATTAGTTATGTGGTGAAAGAAGAATCAGAACAAAAGGAAAAAACCATGAGAAAGAAAAAAAAAGAAAGAAAGAAAACAGTACACTTAGATTTGCATTCAGACTCCATAGTTCTTTGGATGTGGATAGCATTTTCAATCATGAGACTTTTGGAATTGTCTTAGATCATTCATTGACAAGAGGAGCTAAGTCTATCAAAATCGGTTATCACACAATGTTGCTATTACTGTGTTCAGTGTTCTCCTGGTTCTGCTCACTTCACTCAACATCATTTTATGTAAGTCTTTCCAGATTTTTCTGAAATCTGACTGCTCTTCATTTCTTATGGAACAATAGTATTCCATTACATAAATATACCACAACTTATTCAGCCATTTCCCAATTAATGGGCATCCCCTCAATTTCCAATTCTTTGCTACCACAAAAAGAGCTGCTATTTTGTACATGTGGTTCCTTTTGACTTCTTTATGATCTCTTTGGGATACAGACCTAGTAGTGATATTGCTGGATCAAAAGTTATGTACAGTTTTATAGCCCTTTAGGTATAGTTCCAAATTGCTTTCCAGAATGGTTGGACCAGTTCACAACTCCCCCAACAATGCATTAGTATTCTAATTTTCCCACATCTTCTCCAACATTCATCATTTTCCCATTTTGTCATGTTAGCCAATGTGTGATGTGGTACCTCAGAGTTGTTTTAATTTGCATTTCTCTAATCAATTGTGATTTAGAGCATTTTTCATATGACTATAGATAGCTTTAATTTCTTTATCTGAAAACTACCTATTCATAACCTTTCAACATTTATCAATTGGGGAATGATTTTCATTCTAATAAATTTGACTCAATGCTTTATATATATTTTAGAAATGAGGCCTTTATCAGAGACACTGATAAAAAATGTTTCTCAATATTCTGCTTCCCTTCTAATCTTGGCTGCATTGGCTTTGTATGTACCATTTTTTTAAATTTAATGTAATAAAAATTATCCATTTTGCATTTCATAATGTTCTCTATCTCTTATTTGGTCATAAATTCTTCTGTTCTCCATAAATTTAACAGGTAAACTATTCCTTGCTCTCCCAGTTTGCTTATAGTATCAGCCTTTATAGCTAAATTGCATACCCATTTTGACCTTATTTTGGTATATGGTGTAAGAAGTTGGTTCATGCCTAGTTTCTGCTGTGCTATTTTCTAGTTTTTCCAGGAGTATTTGTCAGATAATGAGTTCTTATCCCAGAAGCTGGAGTTTGGGGTTTATCTAACAGTAGATTACTATAGTCATTGCCTACTGTGTCTTGTGTACCTAATCCATCACTCTGTTTCTTAGCCAGTACCAAGTGGGTTTGATGATTGCTGCTTTATAATACAATTTAAGATGTGGCATGGCTAGGCCACCTTCCCTTGCCTTTCTTTTCATCAATTCCCTTGATATTTTGGAACATTTGTTTTTGCCAGATAAATTTTGTTATTATTTTTTCTAGCTCTCAAAATAATTTCTGGTAGATTAATTAGTGTGGCATTGAATAACTAAATCAATTTAGGTGGAATTGTCATTGTTATTATATTAGTTTGGCCTGCCCATGAGCCACTAATATTTTTCCAATTATTTAAATGTGAATTTATTTGTGAGAAAAGTGTTTTGTAATTGTGTTCATATAGTTACTGGATTTGTTTTGGGAGGTACACTCCCAAATATTTTATATTGCCTACAATCCTTTAAATGGAATTTCTCTTTCTATGTCTTACTTCTGGGCTTTGTTAGTAATATATAGAAATGCCAATGGTTTATGTGGGTTTATTTTACATCTTGCAACTTTGCTAAAGTTCTTAATTATTTCAAATAGCTTTTTAGTTGATTCTCTAGGATTTTCTAAGTCTACCATTATATCATCTGCAAAGAATGATAACTTTATTTTTTCATTGCCTTTAGTTCATCACCTCTCTGAGAAGAAACATGTTTTGTCATCAGTTTTCTAAAGTCATGATTGGGCCCTGCACTGAAAAAAGTTCCTTAGTGTTTCAAATTCATTTTCCCCTAGGCATCTTCATGTGGAAGGGGAAAGAGTATGGGACTTTTAATCAGAAAGATCTGAGTTGTAATTTTGCCTCAGACAGTTCACAACTGTATGACCCCAGGCAAGTAATGTATCCTCTCTGTGCATCAATTTCCTCACCTATAAAATGGAAATAATAATTGCACCTACCTCAAAGAGTTGTTGTGAGAATCAAAGGAGTTAACATATGTAAAATGCTTGCCGAACTTTAAAGTTATATAAATGCTAACCATTATTACATCGTCATCATCATCATCATCATCATCATCATCATCATCATAATTTTCATTGTGAAAAAATTACTTGGTTTTATTTTATATCACTTCAAACTACTCTTCCTTAGTTTCTCTGAATCTGTCATATTTATCCTTTCTTAAAGTATAATAATGGGGTAGCCAAGTGGTGCCTGGGATAGAGGCTGGGTCTGGAGTCAGGAAGACTCATCTCAGAGACTTGCTAGCTATGTGACCTTGGGCAAATCATTTACCCCCATTTTCCTCAATTTCCTCATCTGTAAAATAAGCTGGAGAAGAAAATGGCAAACCACTTCATTATCTTTGCTAAGAAAATCCCAAATGAGGTCACAAAGAGTCCTTGACTGAAAAATGACTAAAATATTATAATAATATTCTGTCACATTCATTTCTTTACTACATTTTGTTCAGATATTTCCCAGTTGAGGGCCACTCGCTTTTTCTCCCATTATTTGATATAACAAAAAGTGATGCTAAAATATTTTATGCATGTAGGTCTTTTCCCCTCTTTGGCATTTGGTAATGGTCTGGGAAGGTAGAGGGTATGTCAAAATGTATGTACAATTTAGTAACTTTGGGGTATGGGTAGCCTGACATCTATGATTCTATGAACTTTGAGAAAGTACTATTGGTATGCACTGTAGCTTAATGTTTCTGGGCAAATCAGCTACTAAATTACACATTTCTTCTTTGTTCTCTAAGCAAAACTATAAGAATAATTTCCAGCATGTGGAAACATCTTTGAAAGCATTGATATGAATAAATTAACATGAATGCTAAAAGAAAATTAGTTAAGTAATTAAAATCATCACATTTCTTATGTAACATTCATTAAAGGAAAACTTCCCTGAGATTGAGAATATGAATGGTGATTTGAATCCAGATGGGAAAATCAGTGTTGAAAGAAGCCACAATAATACCTTAGTGCACAATAGGTTAGAGGGGTTTTATTAATTTCTTTCTTCAGTTTCTTTTCTGAAAAGGTGTTTTCTTCACCTCATAGAAGAGACTTTTTATTTCAAAAAGAGGAATTTTTTTCTGTGTCTTGTAATAATGTTTATGATTTCTTCAGTTTTTATATTTTGGCCTCCTTCTCATAAGCTGACTATAGAGTTATAAAATTAGGAATTCCTAAACCTGGGAAAATGTAGTTGAGGGGTAGGTGACAAGTTGTGTCAAAAAAAAAAAAGGAGGAGAAGCCTATCCCCCAGAAAGTATATGTCACATACAACTATCTCTAGGAGAATATAGAGAAATGAGTATTGACAGGTATTGTAAGGGGGAGGCAATGAGGAAGGCAAGCCCTGAGGGAGTCACGTGAAGGTAACTGGAGACTAGGGGGTCATCGTCTAGAATGATTGAGGGAATGATGGTCAAGCTAGATAGTGTGGTCCTCCATAAAGCAGAGGAATGGTAGTCCAGAGGAGTTCCTCCAAGATGGAAATCCCCTGGGACAAAGCCTTTGTTGCTTAATGATAATTATATTTCTAACTGGTGCCCTGGGACAAAGCTCTGGTTGCTTCATGGTAATTATATTTCTGACTCACTAAAATGCTGAGTGAGTCTGTATTCTTTGAAATTCATCATACTGAACTCTCAAACAAAATTCATCATACTGAACTCTCAAACAAAAATGTAAAACACTTAAAAGAAAATTAAGTGGGTAAATGAGTAAATATTGTCTAATTAAAGTATAGTTTTACATTTAATATACTAAATTCCAAAGCTACACATTAAAAAAATTGCTTCTTTGTCCTTTAGTGCTGTTGGTCCTCCACATAGTAAAATAATGTTAGATGCAAGAAGAAAGGGTTAAATTCTGCCTAAATGTACTTTTTTTTTCCTGGCAAGGAAAATATTTTTCTTATGGCTTTAAAATTTTCAGAAATTGTATATAATTATGCCATGGTCACATGATGCAATATCTTCTAAGAAGGTTCACAGCCATTGTTTAAAAGGATGTAAAGTATTATGGCATAACACTAATCTGTCAATTCTGAAATAAATATACATTTATTTTTTTTTATTTTTTTAAGGCAATTGGGGTTAAGTGACTTGCCCAGGGTCACATAGCTAGTAAGTGTCAAGTGCTTGGTGTGAGGCAGGATTTGAACTCAGGTCCTCCTGACTTCAGGGCCGGTGCTCTGTCCACTGTGCCACCTCGCTGTCCCCAACAAATATACATCTAGAACAAATAGTGGCTTACTTAGGCACCACTAGGCTGAGGCCACAGGGGCCTGTGACTTGAGCTGACCCTTGCACTTTACCTTGCATTGTAGTTTATTCTGAATTCAATGACTGCTCTGGAGAGACCTGACTAATTGATAGCAGTGGGAAGCCCCCCAATTCTCTCATTCATTGACTGTTCATACATGGTTACTCCAGAGTAAGTTGCTGTTTATAAAGTTCTTAATTACAGAAATTAATTATTAGCTCATTTCCCCCCCAGAAAGAGTGGGGAGAAGTAGTGACAAAATAGTATACACTGTACAAACAATGAAAAATAAATTTTAACATCATGTAGTATAATCCCTTGAATCATAATGGTCAACAGAAAGCAGTCAAGGTATAATTGTACATTATTTGAAAGGGTAGTACAGTGGATAGAGTGCTAGTCAAGAAAGTAGATAGAGTGGAGTCAAAAAAATCGAAGTTCAAATCTAGCCTGAGATATTTTGCTAGCTGTGTAACCCTGAGAAAGTCATTTAATCTCTGTCTTACAGTTTCCTCATCTGTAAAATAGGAATGATAATAATGCCACCTACTTCGCAGAGTTGTTGTAAAGATAAAATGAGATAATATATGTAAAGTGTTTTGTAATTAGTATTAATGATAGTATTAGCACTATGTGTTTGATTGGAGTAACTACCAAGCATGCTTCAAGGAGGGATGCCACTATGAAGCACTACACATGGAACAACAAAGAATATCTTCTCCTTAGGTTAACTGTCATGTAATGAGGAATATACCTTTCATGAACCTATATAAATGTGTAAATTACATATACATTGGGAGAAATAGATCCATGTGATATATATGTGTATATATATATATAATATATATATGTTGAGAAATATATTTATTTTTCACATTTTTAAATTGTAAACATGTTTATGAGGGAATATGTGTGTGTGTTGCTAGTATCTTAAAATGTGAAGATGTATTTGAAATCTCCGAAGTGATAAGAATGTTGCTTGAGAAAATAGTATTAAATTTCTGTTAATGCATTTTAAGAAAGTTTCCATTTAGAAGGCCTTTGTCATTTTGCCAGCATCCATTTAGAAACACAATTGACATCCCTTAGAAGTCAAAAAGCCTCTAAATATTCCAAAGTATTTTTTAAAAATCATGTAATGTACTCACACAGAAAGGTACTGAACAGCCAGTCCACTCTGAAGCACTTTTTTTTTTAAACTGGCAAACAATAAATGCATCTCTCTTTATGCCTCCGACCCTACTGAAAGGACCATAATCTAGTACAAAGATCTTTGACCTAAACACAGTTGATACACTCACTGTAAATATGGTGGAAGGAACACCTGCACAAGTGAAAGCATCTATGCTAAAAGATATCAGGTACTTCAATGTGTCAATATCCTGTAACAGATACTGATGCATTGAAGTTGCATACACACACAGACATAAAAACTGAAAAAACACGTATACATATGTAAATACAAACACACATAAATATACACAAATGTATGTGTGTTGATTGTCATGTGTACACACACGTACATGTATGTTTACACATGTGTGTTTAGGCATGTGTTGATGTGCTGTGCGCATCCTTATACATATACAGGCATGTATGTGTATATATTACATAGATTATAATAGATTGTATATTACATATATACACATTAGCTCCCTGGTCTAGGCACATAAAAGATTCCAACCTGATACCATGTACAGATGCCTTTTCAGATAGATGCTAAGGGAAATGCTCCCAAAGAAGCTAAGAACCACTATGTATCCTTGTTGCATATCCTTGCTGTTTTAAATAAATCTCCTTTGTTAAATGTTCAATAATGCATGAGTACTTTATTTTGCCCCATTATCAAACCTGAACTAAGATGGTCCTGGCTTTAGAACCATGCTTACTACATAACATGACATATGCCTGCATGTATGGATGTGTGCATGCATGCACATATATGTGTGTGTATGTGCATGGGTGTATATATGTGTATATATGTACATATACATGTGCACTTTAAAATACATGCATGTATGATACATCCACATATACATACACATAGACTGTGTGTACATGTGTTTATACAGACAAACATACACGTGTACATGTATATATCTATGCTTAGAGGGATAGAGTGACATGTGTACACATATATGAGCAATCCTTTCAGAAAGCTGTCATCTAAAAGATGTGTATTCAGGCTAGTGTGTACTTGAACCATATTATTTCATAGTAATCAACTTATCTTAGCAATTAAGTTTTCTCAGGCAATTTGCTATATATCCCCAGAGTATGCTCTAACAATTGGCCAGCTGAAATATCTCAGGAGCTTCATGGACTGCAAGACAAAACCAACATGAGATTTAAAACTAAGTCAGGAAAATCCATAAAAAGGCTAATATACATGCATACATATGGCAAAATTTCAAAGAAATTGAAGACACCCCAAAACTCTTACAAAGATGATTCTGGAAAAGTATAAGCAAGTGTCACTTAGGCATGGAGACACACTTAATGAGAAAGTGCTATGTTTCATGGTTCTATTTCAAGATGACACAAATTTTGTTTGGTTTATAAATGGCAACTTGGAATACTCAAATACCATGAAAACATATTTGTCTTCTACTAAAAACTTATGGATAGATATTATCTTAGTTATAATTAGGAAATTATTTCAGCATATCAGCTAATGAAATAACAATTCTTAAGAATGTACTTGGGAAATTATGGAAATAAAAATAACTCTAGGGTTTTGGTACCATAAAATCTTATCTCATCTCCTGCATTGTGAATACTGTGCTTATATGAATGCAAATCCATGGCTCATTTGGCAAATTCAATTTTAATAGAGAAAAACTAGAAATCTACTGTACTAGGTTTTATTCTAACAGTTCTGTTATTTGAACAACTGCCGTGTTTATACTATTTTATGTCCATTTTCTCATGAAAGCCTTAAAAGAATTGAGTAAAGCAAGTTCCTATAGATATTATTATTCTCACTTCTATAAATAAGAAACTAATTTTAAAAAGATTAATTATCTTGCCTAAAGTCCCATAGCCAGTAAGTATCAAATGTAGAATGGGAACCTAGGTCTCCAGACTCCAAAATCCAGGCCCCTATCCAGTATGGTATGCTACTTCTCTAAAGATACTATGCAATTAGTCCAGATTTTGTTGTTGTTGTTGCATATACATATACATACGCAACAAATGTATATCCCAAGGCGGGGAACCACCACAGGTGGCCTTGAGGTCACAGGTTCCCCACCCCTGAAATATCATACATTGTATCATACATTCATACACATAACAGATAGGATCTCTATTAGGTTTACTTTTTCTTCAATGTATTCTGTATGCAATAAGGTATAAAGCTTAACTATCTAATATATTTTTTTGTATATACCAAAGAATTTGGCTAGAGGACATATCAATATTTCACTAGGTTTAGATCTCAGAGCTCTACAATACTTACTAGTACTTACACTTATTATCTTAGGTCTCTTCCTGGGTTAGGTGAGCTGTGACTGAAAATTACCTAAGGTTGTTCTCTTCCTCTTAATCAATCACTTGTTCAATCAACAAGAGAGAGGTGATGTTGCATTAAACTAAGGTGATGACTATGTGAATGGAGAGAAGACAATAGATGTAGGAGATGATTTGGTAGAAATGACAAAATTTAGTAATGAATTGAATATGTGGAGTGATTGAGAGTGAGGAGTCATGAAGTGATTGGAAACAGTGCATGACTGGATGGAAAGTGACGTACCCTTGACAGAAATCATGACATTTGAAAGAATGGTGAGTGTGTGGGCAGAAATAATGAGTTCTATTTTAGACATGTTGAGTTTAAGAATTGATTTTCAATATTTCCGATAGGTAATTGCTGACATGGAACTAGCGTTCCACAGAGAGAGTAGGGATGGGTATATAAATCTGGAAATCATCCTGAATAGAGATGATTGAAGAGCTGATGAAGTCTGAAAGAGAGGAAAGGAAATATAGACAGGGAAAAGGGCCTTAGAGAGAAGCTGATTAGCAAAGATAAGAATTTAAGAGAAGGCTACATTAGGCACAATGAAGATTTACAGCACATCATTCCATCATTTGTCATTTTCTAGGACTGACCTCTTTCTGCTTGCAGAACACCCTTCCTGACTCCAGGGAACAGAGACATGCCATTCATTTTGCTCCCTCCGCCTATTTTCTGGTCTTTCCTACACGCAGAAATCAAAAACAAATGTCATTCCATCAGTCCACTCCCTTGGTGAACCAGTTTAATGCTATACTGTCCCCCTTCTCTTGTATTCTTTGCCCCCTTTTTCTATCATTAATTTTGTCCTGCCAAGGCTAAGTCCTGAATGTTCCCCCCATATTCCTTCTATCAAAGAAGGCTGGAGAATCATAAACTATGCTTCCTGGCTTTACTACAAATTACATTATGTAATCTCAACTAGGCTCTCGCTGCTGCAAGGCAATCCTTCTACACTTTGTTAATTTTCTGATTACCCCATTTACCAGAATAGCTTTTCTAAATGTTTTTATCTCTTCTCAAATCTCCCATAATTTCTCCTTCCTCTATTCTCTCAACTATGAACCTAGCTTGATATTCCTTTGGGTAGGGGGGATTAGGCCATTCACTGAGAAATTCTGATTCTCCTTTCTTCCTCATCTCACATCTCCCAAATACCATCTTCCACTATTTCTGCTTTGCCCCTTTCATGTTAAGAGGTGGCCCTTCTACTTCCCAAGGCAAATTCCTCTACTTTCAAAAATGATACTGTTCGGAGCCAAGATGTCAGAGTAAAAGCAGTGACTTGCTTAAGCTCTCCCCAAAACCCCTCCAAATACCTATAAAAATGGCTCTAAACAAATTCTAAAGCAGAAGAACCCACAAAAAGACAGAGTGAAACAAATTTCCAAGTCCAAGACAGCCTGAATGGTTGATCGGAAAGGTATATCGCTCCAGGCTGGGAGAGGAGCGCAGTTTGGCGTGGGCACGCAGGCCACAGCGACCCTGAAGCAGGCCTCAGAGGACTGAATCACGGGAAGCTGTGGCAGTTTCCAGACTTCTCAACCCAGGAACACCAAAGACAACTTAGAAGGTCAGTGGGAAAAGTCTGTGACTGCAGTGAGAGAAGGAGCTAGGTCTCAGCCACAAGTCCCCAGCGTGCCCTCAAGGCAGCGGCCCTCCTGAGCTCCAGGCCCACAGAAAGAGGGGGAATCAAGTGGCTGATCAGAAGTGGATTGCAGAAAACTCTCTGCTGGTGTAGGATTCTCTTACTTTGCCCATGCTTGGATCTTGGTCACAGTTCTGGATGGTGGACCTAGGGCGAGGAGGAGTGCCGATCTGGTTGAGCTTGTAGTGGCTGTGGAGAGGAAACCCTCCTCACAGTTCCAAGACAGAAAAGAGTGCTCGTAGACCAGAGCACAGGCCAGGAAAGGAGTAAACACCTCACCCTCGATCATACCACCTTGGAAGAACTGAAAGTTTACAGGTCCCTAGAAGTATTTCTGAACACAGCTGCACAAAACCCCTGAAGCTTGGGACAGTACGTTTTCCACATTGGAAACAGATTTCTACCTTAATAAAGAGTTTATAACTCAAGTAATTGGCCAGGATCATGAGCAAGCAGCGCAAAAAGAGTCAGACTATATTATCTTACTTTGATGACAAAGAAGATCAAAACATACAACCAGAAGAAGACAACAAAGCCAAAGCTTCTACATCCAAAGCCTCCAAGAAAAATATGAATTGGTCCTAGGCCATAGAAGAGCTCAAAAAGTATTTTGAGAAGCAAGTAAGAGAAGTAGAGGAAAAACTGAGAGTGATGCTAAAGGAGGCCCAAAAAAATACTGAAGAACATAACACCTTAAAAAACAGACTAACTCAAATGGCAAAAGAGGTCCAAAAAGCCAAGAGGAGAAGAATGCCCTTACAAGCAAACTTAGCCAGATGGAAAAGGAAGTCCAAAAGCTTACTGAAGAAAATATTTCCTTAAAAATTAGAATGGAGAAATTGGAAGAGAGGGACAATTCGAGAAATCAAGTCACTGTAACACTAATCAAAAGGAATGAAAGAATAGAAGAGAAAGTGAAATGTCTCATTGGAAAAACAACTGACTTGGAAAATAGATCCAGGAGAGAGAGCTTAAAAAATTATTAGACTATCTGAAAGCCATGATCAAAAAAAAAGCCTAGACATCATCTTTCAAGAAATTATCAAGAAAAATTGCCCTGATATTTTAGAACCAGAGGGCAAAATAGAAATTGAAAGAACCCACTGATCACCTCCTGAAAGAGATCCCCAGAAGAAAACTCCTAGGAATGTTGTAGCCAAATTCCAGAATTCCCAGGTCAAGGAGAAGATATTGCAAGCAGCCAGAAGGAAACAACTCAAGTATTGTGGAAACACAATCAGGATAACACAAGATTTAGCAGCTTCTACATTAAGGGTCTGGAGGTCATGGAGTATGATATTCCAGAGGGCAAAGGAATTAGGACTACGACCTAGAATCACCTACCCAGCAAAACTGAGTATAATCCTTCAGGGTAAAAACTGGTAATTCAATGAAATGGAGGACTTTCAAGCCTTCCTTTGGAAAAGACCAGAGCTGAATAGAAAATTTGACCTTCAAATACAAGACTCAAGTGAAACACGGAAGAGGTAAACAGGAAAGAGAAATCATAAGAGACTCATTGGGGTTGAGCTGTTTACATTCCCGCAGGGAAGGATGATATTTGTAACTCATGAGTCCTTCGTCAGTATTGGGGTAGTGGGAGGGAAAAAATTATATGTTTGTATAGATAGATAGATAGAGGACACAGGGTGAGTTGAGGATGAAGGGATATCTGGAAAACAGAGTTAAGGAGTGGAAGAGGATTATACTGGGACAAGGAGAAAGGGAGAAGTAGAATAAGGTAAAATATCTCACATGAAACAGACAAGAAGGGACTTTTACATTGGAGGGGAGATGGGGTGAGGTGAGAGGGAATGATTGAATCTTATTCTCATGGGATTTGGCTTAAGGAGGGAATAATATACACAATGGGATATGGAAATCTATCTTACTCTGCAGGAAGGTGGGGGGGAAGGGGACAAGAGAGCAGGGGGTTGATAGAGGGGAAGGCAGATTGAAGGTGGGGATAATCAGAAGTAAACACTTCTGAGGAGGGATAGGGTCAAAACAGAGAATAGAATAAATGAGGGATAGGATGGGATGAAGGGAAATATACTTAGTTTTTCACAACAGGACTGGTATGGAAGTGTTTTGCATGACTACACATCTATAACCTGTATCGAGATGCTTGCCTTTTCAGTGAGGGTGGGTGGGGAAGGAGTGAGGGAGAAAATTTGTAACCCAAAGTTTTAAAAACACTTGTTAAAAAGAAAAAAAATTTTAAAAAATGATACTGTTCTATCCTGTCTTCTCCAAGGAATTACCTTCTTTATCATACCTACTCTCACTAATCTTCAAACTTTCCCTATGTGCTGGCTACTTCCCTGAAGTCTACAAATATGGCCATGTTTCCTTTAACCTCAAAAACACTCACTTAATCTTTCCATCCTCATTAGTTATCATCCCATAACTCTCTTCTCTTTTGTGGCTAAATTAAATGTAGTCCATTTAAAACACACATCTCCATTTCATTTCTTCTTCCTCTTTCTTCACCTCTCTATAATCTGGCTTCTGACTTTATCATTTAATTAAAACTGCTCTTTCCAAAGTTACCAATGATCTAATGGACATTTAAAAATTCTCATCCTTCTTGACCTCTCTGTACATTTGATGCTCAATTACCTTCTTTTCCCTGATAGTCTTCCTCTTTTCAAGTCTTTCTAATATTATTCTATTCTGTTTGTCCTCCTAACGCTGCCACTCTAAAGGGAGGGCAGATCTATGGGTTCCAGAGCCTCTACATAAGGAGTAGGTTTTTCTCCCCATTTCCTGCCAGCTACAGTGCTTTTAGACTTCTTTGGAACTCTCCATCATGCCTGTGTTAGGTACCTTCCTCCCACCATGACACTTGCTCCAACTTTTCAGCTTTTTTTTGTATGTTATTTTTCACCATTAGGCTGTAAGCTCCTTAAGGGCAAAGTCTATCTTTGTTACCTTCTGATGCTGCCACCACTTTGGTCTAGGGTCTCATCATTGCCAACCTAGACTATTGTAATAGTCTGATTTTTAATCTCTCTGCCTCAAGTCTCATCACACTCTAGTATACCTTCCACTCAGCTGTCATTTTTTTCTAAAGCTCAGATCTGACGATTTTACCTCCTCCTGAATAAATTCCAGTGGCTCCTTATTACTTCCCAGATCAAATATAAAATCTGTTAGTGTTCAAAACTCTCCATAACCTGTCCTTTCCCCTAATTCTCTAGTCTTTCCATACCTTACTAAGCACCATACACTCTGTGATCCTGTGATACTGGTCTCACACAAGGCACTTCATCTCTAGATTCCAGGTATTTTCACTTACTGTCTAATATGCCTGGAATTCTTCCCCTCCTCATTTCTGCCTCTTGGCTTCCTTGGCCTCATTTAAGTCCCAGCTAAAATCCTACCTTCTGGAAGATAACTTTTCTTGTCATTCTTAATGCCACTTCCTTCCTTCTGTTGATTATCTCCTTATTGTCCTGTATATATCTTTCTTTGTACATTCTTGTTTTTGTATTGTCTCCTCCAATAGACTGTGAGCTCTTTGAAAGCTCACAGGGAAGTGAGAGAATACCTTTTTTTTCTCACCTTTTTCCAGTGCTCAGCACAGTGCCTATCTCATAATAGATGTTAGAATAAATTATTGACTAACTTGCTGACTAACTTACTAATTACTCAGATTTTGTGCTCAATAGGCTTTGTATGTAAAGATGGAGACACCATAGACAAAAAGCACTGATGTGGAGATAATTAAATATGTATAAGTAGAAAAATGCAATGCAACTCCTTTTACCAAAAACAAAATAAAACAAAAAACTAAACATCAATTTCAAACAATTAATTATATATTTTAGCATCTGATTATTTGTAAATATCTAAATAATTTGCTGAATTATTTAGTTTTCATCCAGATGCCTGACATCACTTAGACACAACCTTGATCAAGAAAAGATAAACTTTGATTTCTCTTAAATAAAATTATTTATATCAGAATATCCAGTAATTTCATCTTTTCAGTTAGGATTGAGTTACAATTCATATATTATTTCTCTTAACTCTAGATTGTTACAGAAGTGTATTTAGTTCTAAAGTATATCCATGAAGATGAAATGCAGTAGATTTGTCATTTTTAAAGATATTTAATATTTCATAATATTAAATTATATGGAATCTCACAAAATTAAACTTTCCCTGAAGGACTGAGAGGGAAATGATGCTTATTCTTTGCTCATTAAAAAAAAGTTCTACTAAATAAATTTTATCCTCTGAACATGGCACTAATAGAAATGACAATGTGCTTATTGCTGTTTTAAAGATGGAAGTAAAGTTTTTTTCTATCAATCCATAAATAATTTTGCTGCCCTAAGACAGGGAATAAGGATAGGATCTGTGATTTCATGGATGTAGAGAACTCCTAGGAACTTTTTTCTCCTGAGGCAAATAGATATCCAGATTTTTAGAGAATTGAGTAAGATGATGAGAGCATAAGAGACTTGTACAGGGTCACACAGTCAGTATGTGCCTAAACTTGACTCTTCATGACTTTAAGGACAACTTTCTATTGACTACTCCAAGGGACCTACATTGCAAATTGCCACCTATCCCAGTCAGATACAAAGAATGGATGCAATTATTCAGGCACAAGAATAATGGGTAGGAACAGAATTCAGTGTTCCCAATTTTTAAAGGATCTATTTTTAAAAAGGGCAACTCCTAATCTTAGATTGTACAGGGACTTCTGGTCTGTTTGTTAATGGTGTCCATAAATCTTTCTTGTATTATTATGTAAGATAAAATTGGAATGTTAAACTCACTAACCAGATTCAACTGTGGCTTCCTTACTTTTACTGATCTTATGGAGAAAAGGTCAAAGGAAAACAAGCTAAAAGAACACCACATGTATAAGCAAAGGAGTAAAATAACTTGTATGACATTGAGCAAGTCATTTCTTCTCTCAATATCTCAATTTGCTCATTTGCAAAAGGATGTCATTGGATCAGATGATTTATGAAGTCCTTCTGGCTCTGTAGATCTATGAATCCAGGACTCTAAATCAAATATATAAGTACTGAAATTCTCTGAGGGACTTTGCCAAAAGTTATATATATATATAATACAACCCCTCCCTCATGTTGATCCCACGTGGTATTATATAGCTCATTTTAAAATCAACAGCTATTCCAACAATAATAATTATTTTTTAGAGTAAAACATCAGCTCCTCGGCTGATTAGATGCAAGGGGAAGTATGAGAAGTTTCAGGAGAGAAGAAAAATCTGGGGAAATAAATGAGAAATCACGTGGAAAGGGCTAAAAGGATTGCAATGTTACAGTGAGGGCTGAGTTAAACAGATCCTTTATTGTAACTTGGTAAAATACTCCAGTGGCTATAAATAGCAGTAAATGTGGCCAGGAATGTCTACATTTCACATGATTCTTCTTCTTTTTAATTATTTATTAACTCCTTCTTAAGAATGCTTCATATAGATGATGATTATATTTGAGGTACCCCTTGATCTAATATACATTAGCCCCATTTCCCTCATTTTTCTCTATAGGTACCATTTTATATCCTAGTTTTATTCTCCTTTATTGGGATCATTATTTTATCTACTCATTGATTTCATTTTTGGGGGTGTATCCTTATACTCTGACATGAGTATCCTGATCTTCTCTCTCTATTCCTCTCATTTATTGACCTTATAAGTTTGCATGGATTTTATTATATCATCTCTACAAAGATAGGGTAGCCAGGTAGCACAATGGATACAATGCCAGGAGTCAAGAAGACTTGCATCAAGATCCAATTTCAGACACTTACTAGCTATATGACCCTGATCAAGTCACTTAACCCTGTTTGACTCAGTACCCTTATCTGCAAAATGAGCTGAAGAAATAAATGGCAAACCATTCCATTATTTTTGCCAAGAAAACCCCCAAAGGGAAAAGAGTTAGAAACAACTGAAAAACAACTCAAAAACACAGATAGTTCCCTGATATACACATCTAGCCCCATAACTCCAGTATCCCATCTCTAATTGCCTTCTAGACATTTCACAGTGAATGTACCACATGGATCCCAAATTCATCGCTTAAAATAGAACACATCTTTCACTTTTAAATGCACCCATATATCGCATTTTCCTATGTCATGGAATTTAGCAAAGGTAGAGTGCCTCTGATGGCATCTCCATATATGGAGAAACCTGAGGATCCTGTTTCTGAGGAAGTCCCAATGTTGTCCAATGGGAGGGACTTGGAAATTCTTGAGCATTCAAAGGCATTTTGTAACTGCTTCTGGACTCCTAAGCAAGTGTTTAGGGAAAGCCTGTTCTATGTGCTATGAAGCTGAAATTGAGAAGTTTTCAAAAGGTTCTAGCAATAGGAACTCTGGACATTTTATCTTCAGCCTTGTTCTCTTGCTTTGACCCCTTAGTTGATAGCCTCTGGTGAGAAATAATGTAAGAGGAGAGAAATAAAGTCAGTAGTCCCTTACCACTAAAGCCAGCACGTGGAGCCATAAAAAAGGGATTTTCCTTTACCTCTGTACTTGTTTGTTTGTTTGTTTGTTTGTTTTTTAGATGAAGAGATTCGGGACTACAACCTTTTCAGTTTCAAAAGATCAGGAGAGCGAGGAAACTAGCATGTGAGCTTCTGGGTATCCTAGTATGTAAGTTTTGTAGCCTTCCCAGGATTAATGCTGCAGGAAGTGACTTTGAGGAATGGTCTTTGGGATCCAGTAACTGAGGCAAGAACTTATCTGGCAGTAATACTACATTTGGATGTGAATTTGGTGGGATAAAAGTTAAGTAAGAAGTGAGCTACATCTTAACCCAACCTCCCTAGAGATTGAGAGGAGATAGAAGACAGTGTGTGCCAGAGGTACTGGGAGGAAATGTTTGTATTTTTGTTCTTATTATATCTTCAGAGTAAATATCCCTTTTTAAAAGCTAGTTAATGTTACCTGGTTAAGTGGAACTGGGGCACTAGTGATTGGCACCTAACATTTGTCAGGGGTGGGAGGGACACAACTGGTTGGAGTTTGAGCCAATAGTATTATAGAAGGGATACTCTAAACCTTTCAGTGTATCCCTAGATCCCTGAGGAGGGGATGTAGCTGGCCTTCCTCTGGAAGAGCAAGGCCACAGAGTACTTGTGAGATTTATTTCTTTCTAAGGCACCAGTATCCTCATGGTATGTCAAGTTTCCATCCTTTCTACTGTTGTAGACTTCTCACTCTACATCAACCCTCTTATCTAATCATTTACCAAATATTTCCACTTCTGCCTTCACAACCTTTCACTTATGCCACTCTATCATATCTCATATAGTCACAACCTTAGTTTAGACCCTCATAGGCTCTCACCTGGAATATTGCAATAGCTTTCTAATTGATTTTCCTGTCTCACCAGCAATCTGCCACACAGCTCATAGCCAGGCTTTCCTTAAGTATAGGTCTGTCCATGGCACTCCCCTCCCTTATTCATTAAAATTCAGCAGCTGTCTATTTCCTCTAGGATAAATATAATTTCTGTATACTTGTTAAAATCATTTATAACCTAACCTCAACTTCTTTTTCTAGCTTTATTTTGTATTACTACTTTTTCTTCACACTACAATTAGATCTTCTCACACATGGCACTCTCCTAACCTCTGTCTCATAGAATTCCTCACTTTCTTTAGGATGTACTTCAAGCACTGCCCTTGATATGAAGCATTTTGTGATCCTGCTAAACTACTAGAGTTCCTCCCTTCTTAACTACCTTGTATTTTACCACTGTATTTATCCTTTCTAGACGTGCTGTCTCTCCATTTAATATAAACTGCTTCATAACATGGGTCTTTTCTCTTTTTTTTCTTTCCTTCTATCTTTCTTTCTTCCTTCTTTCTCTTTTTTCTTCCTTCTTTCCTTCCTTTTTATTTCTTTTTGTCTTTGCATCCTCACCATTCAGTACAGTGACTGGGAAATAGTAGGAAGTTAATACATACTTGTTGAATGATTGATTGATTGGTTGGTTGGATGATACTAGCAAAGAACATTTGTTGTGATTTATTGTGTATAAAGGTCATATATTAACAAAGAGGTAGAAGAATGGACAGGAGCAATTTCTAATTCATCTTGATCTTGGAAGCCTACAAGGAAACCTATAGTACCAGGAACTAGTCCTAAAAGAATACCATAGTTTGGGGGCAGTTAGATGACGCAGTGGATAGAATACCAGCCCTGGAGTCAGGAGGACCTGAGTTCAAATCCGGCCTCAGACACATAACACTCACTAGCTGTGTGACTCTTGGCAAGTCACTTAACCCTAAATTGCCTCATATTCAAAACAACAACAAATGAAGAATACCATAGTTTGATCAACACAGTTGTCATGAACATATTTTTTTCAATTCCTTTTTATAAATTTCTGCAAAGGGTCTCATACAACTTCCATGCATTACTATAATCCAGTTTTTGATGAGACTTCTTCCTAAAGGTCACAATCAATCAAATCAATCAATCAACAAGCATTTATTGATGGCCTCCACTAAGCCTAAGAGAAAGAGTTTAGCATCCATTTGGGGCCAGTTCTATATATCCCAAAATCACCTGTAGCAGACATTGAGATTGGTGACCATGAATTGTATGGCATAGAAGGAAGCTGAAAGATTTTAATATCTACACCCCCCATCCCAACCAAAATTAAATTAAAAAAAATACCTATCATCACAGGATTCAGAGTCACAAAGTGAGTAAAGTAAAATTGGGAAAAAATAAGACTGAAATTGCCAAACATCTCAGGAAGAAGAAATCTCAAATACCTTGAAGATAATCAGATAAATGATTAACAACAAAAGGAAATGTGTCCTCCAGGTTCAGGTAAATGAGTTTGGCATCTGTGAACAAATGCTGCAAAATGAAGGAAAATAATTTAACACTTGATAAGACAGAAGAAATTGTGGAATATAAAGAGATCATAGAACCATAAAATGCTGCTCCTGAATCATTTGAAAGAGAAATGAGAGATATAAGAGCAGAATTTATGCTCTGCACAACAAAAATAATGGGCAGAATAGGAAAACTGGAATCTGTAATGGTCTCAACAAATAAACAAAAAAAGAGGAAAATAATGTAGGAATGTAAATATGAAGAAGTAAAAGAAAATTTAGAAGAAAAGAAACAACATACAACAACATTAAAAGAAAATATGTTCACCATTCAAGCAACACATTTTGATCTTGAAGACAGAGTGCATAAAGACAACTAAGGTTCGTAGGTCTCCAAGAAGAACAAAACAGAAAAAAAAACTAACTACAAGGCAGGAAGTAGTTTATGTGATCTGTCTAGAACTTCTAAACATAGAAAATGAAATACCAGTTGAATAATTCATAGATCACCCAGAAAAAAAAGAAAAAGTTTAAGACTACAAATTCAAAGACACACAGTGGTTACATTTAAAAATTTAATTCAGAAACAACAAGTTCTGCAAGCAATCAAGAGAAAACCTTCAAATGGAAAGGAAAGGAAATTAGAATAATGCAAGACTATTCTGCACCCACCAGAAAATGTTGGAAGGAATGGAATAATGTGTTCTGAAGAATAATAGAGCTCAGTATGAAATCAAGGGTGATCTGCCCTGCAAATATGAGCTTAACCATAAATTAAAAGATGAAATTCAATATTAAAGAGGCATTTGAAACATCCTTTAGAGTCAAAGTCAGACCTGAAGAGAATTTGAATCTGAAATAACCCAACAACATAAATTCAGGATAGTGATGCAGCAACCAATAACAACAGTAACACAGTGACAGCAGAAAGATCCATGAGAAACATCTTTCTGAATGTATACAAGAAGACAGTAATGAAAGGGGACATCTGATCAGGTTACAATGAAATAGTAGGTTTGGGACATTATGGATAAAACCTACTGATACACTGACTACAGGTGAATCAATGTTTTTTGGTTTGTTTTTTGGGGATAGAGTAATACCTTGTAATATGAAAGGGTACATGAAAGAAGAAGAAAAGAGTAGGGGGTAGAGAGGAATGTTTCATTGCCAGGATCAAAACAAGAGTTGTTGATGAAGGAAAGGTTATCCATATAGTCTCAAAAAGGGAAGCATCTATACCAAAAATGGATGGAGAAGAGAGAGAAAGATTGAAAAGGGAGAAAGAAAGGAAGGAGGCTTTGCTTTGGTGGTCACAGGGGATTCCACTGATGAATGATCCTACGAATGAAGAGAGATGTTTCATAAAGAGAGATAGGTACCTTATGAGGGTGTTTTGGTGGTTTCAGTATTTGAAAAATCTGTTTATTCTACCTTGAAGGGGATGGAATTAGAACTCTTTTTAAAAAAAATAATTTATTTCTTTGTTTAGTTTTCACCATTCACTTCCACAAGATTTTGAGTTCCAATTTTTTGCTCAAGCAAATCACAGCTTTTACCCCATCGCATTTTGGCTCCCCTCCCCCCATCTGGAGTTAGAACTCCTGATTTGTGTTTTTTTTATTTACTAATTTATTTATTTTTAGTTTTCAACATTCACTTCCACAAGATTTTGAATTCCAAATTTTCTCCCCATCTAATCCCTTCCCCCACCCCAAGATGGCCTGCATTCTGAATACCCCTTCTCCTAATCAGCCCTCCCTTCTATCTCCCCCCTCCCTTGTCTTATCCCCTTTCCCTGCTATTTTATTATAGGGCAGGATAGATTTCTATACCCCATTGCCTGTATATCTTATTTCCCAGTTGCATGTGAAAACAATGTTTTTAACATGTGTTTTCAAAACTTTAAGTTCCAGATTTTCTCCTTTCCTCCCTCCCCACCCACCCTCATTGAGAAAGCAAGCAACTCAATACCGGTTATACACATGTAGTCATACAAAACACTTCCATAGCAGTCATGTTGTGAAAAACTAACTATATTTCCCTTCATCCTATCCTGCCCCCCCTCATTTATTCTATTCTCTCTTTTGACCCTGTCCCTCCTTAGAAATGTTTACTTCTGATTACCCCCTCCCCCAATCTGCTCTCCCCTCTATCATCCCTCTGCTCTCTTATCCCCTTCCACCCTATTTTCCTGCAGGGTAAGATAGATCTCCATTTGAGTGTGGATGTTATTCTCTCCTTAAGCCAAATCTGATGAGAATAAGATTCACTCATTTCCTCTCATCTTCTCCCTCTTCCCCTCTTCTGTAAAAGACTTTTCTTATCTGTTTTATATGAGATAATTTACCCCCATTCTACCTCTCCTTTTCTCTTTCTCCCAGTATAATCCTCTCTTACCCCTTAGTGTTATTCTCCAGATATCACCCCTATATCTTCAACTCACCCTGTGCCTTCTATCTATCTGTCTTTCTATACATACATATAGTTTTTTCCCTCCAACTACCCTAATACTGACAGAGGTCTCATGAGTTACAAATATCATCTTTCCATGCAGGAATGTAAACAGTTCAACCTTAGTAAGTCTCTTATGATTTTTCTTTCCTGTTTACCTCTTCATGCTTCTCTTGAGTCTTGTATTTGAAAGTCAAATTTTCTGTTCAGCTCTGGTCTTTGCATCAAGAATGCTTGAAAGTTCTCTATTTCACTGAATGCCCTTTTTTCCCCCTGAAGGATTATAATCAGTTTTGCAGGTTAGGTGATTCTTGGTTGTAATCCTATCTCCTTTGACTTCCAGAATATTATATTCCAAGCCTTCCAGTCCCTTAATGTAGAAGCAGCTAAATCTTGTGTTATCCTGATTGTGTTTCCACAATACTTGAATTGTTTCTTTCTGGCTGCTTGTAATATTTTTCCTTGACCTGGGAACTCTGGAATTTGGCTACAATATTCCTAGGTGTTTTCCCTTGGGGGTCTCTTTCAGGAGGTGATCAGTAGATCAGTAGATTCTTTTAATTTCAATTTTGCCCTCTGGTTCTAGAATATCAGGGCCATTTTCCTTGATAATTTCTTAAGAGATGATGTCTAGGCTCTTTTTTTTTTTATCATGGCTTTCAGATTGTCCAATAATTTTTAAATTATTTCTCCTGAATCTATTTTCCAGGTCAGTTGCTGTTTCCAATGAGGTATTTCACATTGTTTTTCTATTTTTTTCATTCTTTTGGTTTTGTTTTACAATGTCTTGATTTTTCATAAAGTTACTAGATTCTATTTGCTCCATGCTAATTTTTAAGGAAGTATTTTCTTCAGTGAGCTTTTGAACTTCCTTTTCCATTTGGCCAATTCTGCTTTTTAAGGCATTCTTCTCCTCATTGGCTTTTTGAACCTCTTTTGCCACTTGGGTTAGTCTATTTTTTAAGGTGTTATTTTCTTCAGTATTTTTTGGGTCTCCTTTAGCAAGCTGTTAACTTGTTTTTCATGATTTTCTTGCATCATTCTCATTTCTCTTCCCAGTTTCTCCTCTACTTCTCTTACTTGCTTCTCAAAATCCTTTTTGAGCTCTTCCATGACCTGGGACCAATTCCTATTTTTCTTGGAGGCTTTGGATGAAGGACCTTTGACTTTGTTGTCTTCTTCTGGTTGTATGTTTTGATCTTCTTTGTCACCAAAGAAAAATTCTATGGTCTGATTTTTTGGATTTTTTTTGTGTGTGTGAAGTTTGCTTATGATCCCAGCCAATTACTTGACTTATAAACTCTTTGTTAAGGTAGGGGTCTGCTTCCATTGTGGAGAATGTACTGTCCCAAGCTTTGGGAGGCTTTGTGCAGCTATTTTCAGAGATACTTCTAGGAACCTTCATGGAAGGGTTTTTGAGACCTCACCCTCAATTCAGTGAACCTCATCCTGGTTTAGCTCATCTGCCAAAACAATTTACTGGAGTGTGATTGCTGTACATGCTGCAGCTTCTTGGAGTCACAAGTGAGAATTGGGTGGCAGATGGACACCAAAGGTGGAAAGCAGCCCTGAAAAAAGGTTTGGCACCCCTCACACCAGAGGTATTAGTCTTTCCTGAACACCCATATATCCCAGCCCCACGATGAATGGGGCAACAAAGGGGGGGACCAGTATTATAAGAATCAAGTGCCAACTTAAAAAAAGATGAAGATAAAATAATTATAGGATCATAATACTTTGTTTGCAAAGAAGAAGAAAAAAATCATAACTCACCCCCATAAGATTAGAGACCAAAAATGAAAAATATAAATCTAACTCTCATAACTTTATACATGAATGCATTAAATAATCAAAAAAGGAGTGACAGACTAAATAAGAAAACAGACCCCTACAATCTATTGTTTACAAGAAACACAATTAAAAATCAAAGATATACAAAAAATAAACTGAGTGGGTAAAAAAAAATATACATCAAGTAAATAGAAAAGAAGGAATTGCAATCATGCTATCTAGTTGGACTAGACCATCTCTAAAGTTCTTTCCAGGTCTAACATTCAAAAAACCAACACTCAAAAACTAAAAAAGAGGTAAACAAGAAAACTCTTACATTAAGGAATCATAGACAACATAACAGTATCAGTAATAAACATAAACTCCGAAGACTTCAGCATCCAAATTCACAAAGGAATCATCAGAGGTACAAGAAGACAAAGAGTAATACAATAGTCACTGGAGACATCAATATTCCTCTTTCTGATGCAGATAATTCAAATAGAAAAATAAACAAAAGGAAAATATGAACTTGAACAAATTGATGGATAAAGTAGTTAAAAGACTTATGGATTTTTGTAAATGGCACTGCAAATGAATATACATATTTCTTTGAATAATGGGAAACTTTATAAAAATTGGCCATGTACTAGGGCACAAGGATGATTCAAAAATTTTAAAAAGCAGATATAATAAATTCTTTATATACCATAATATATAAAAAGAATTGGTTCAGAGACCACAAACAAAAGATACAGACCAAAATGGAGACATCAATGAAATCATTAACAATAAGCAAGTGAAAGAATAAATCATAGAAATAATTACAAATTATGCAAAAGAAAATGATAATGATGAAACAACTTTACAAAATTCCTGGAATATAGGTGAAGTGCCCATTCTTCAGGGGCAAAATGATACCCTTAACAATATATACTAACAAAGTAGGAAAAGAGATGATTAATGAACTGAAATGCATTTAAAAATTTAGAAAGCCAACAAATGAAGAAACCATAAATGAGCACAAAATGGGGGATATAAAAAAAATTCAACAGGGAATAGATAAATTGGAAACAAAAAAACATAGAAATGATAAATGAAACTAAAATCTGGTTCTTTGAAATGACTAACAAAATTAATAAATCATTAGCTAATGTAATTAAAAAGAAGAAAGCAGAAAATCAACTCAACAAAATAGCAAATGAACAAGGTGAAATGACAGCAAAACCAGAAGAAATAAAATGAATAATCAAAACATATTATTGTAAATAATATGTTAACAAAACAGAATATGAAAGTTATAAAGAGATACCTTCCAAAATATAAAATATCCAAACTATTAAAAAAAAAACCTGATTGAGATTTTAAATAGCCCAATTTCAGAAAATGAAATGGATCTATTTGTAAAGGAACTAGTAAAGAAAAGAAAGAATGAATAGAAAAAAGAAAAAAAAAACCTGGTCCTGATGGATTCACAGGAGAATTCTACCAAACTCCTTCGGAATACTTAATACTCATACTTCGCAAATTATTCTTAGAAGCTGATAAAGAAAGCCCCCTACCAGAATCCTTTTATGAGACAAATATAGTCCTAATACCTAAATGAGGGAAAGATTAAAAAAAATTGAAAGAAGATTATAAGCTAATATAATTAATGAATATTGGCTCAAAAATTTTAAACAAAATCCTGTCAAACAGACAGCAATTTATCTAAGAAACCATTCTTTAAGGTGCAGCTAAGTGGTGCAGTGGATAGAGCACCGGCCCTGAAGTCTGGAGAACCTGAGTTAAAATCTGGCCTCAGACCAAACACTTGACACGTACTAGCTGTGTGACCTTGGGCAAGTCACTTAACCCCGATTGCTCCACTAAAAAAAAAGGAAAGAAAAAAAAAGAAATCATTCTTTATGACCAAGTGGTATTTATACCAATGATGCAAGAATGGTTCAACATTGAGAAATCAAATATTCGGGAGGCAATAAACATAATTAATTATACTGATAACCAAAACATCCAAAACCAGGTAATCATCTCACCTGATGCAAAAAAAAAGCCTATGACAAAGTATTATATTCCTTTAATTTAAGAAAACTTTACTAATTATAGCATAGAGAACTTTTTAAAATGATAAAAAATCATCTATCTAATCCCAAAAGAAAGCTTAATATGCAAGGGAAATACATTAGAAACCTTTCCATAAATACAGGACTGAAGCAAAATGTCTACTCTCTCTTTTCTTACTTGACATGGTTCTGGAAATTCTAGCAAGAACAATAAGATAAGAAAATGTAACAAGTAATAAATATGAGTAAAGGAAAAATAAAATTATCCTTAGTTGCTGCTGTTATGATGGAAAATCTTGGAAAAACTAGCAAAAATACTAAATGAGATAATGAAGAACTTCAGCAAATTTAAAGGTTACAAAATTAATTTCTAAAAATCAATAGCATTTCTATAAAATAATAAGATTCTATTATATATATTATATGATATATATGTATATAATTCTATATAATAATAAGAAACAATAGCAGAAGGAATCCCATACCAAATAATATAAAATGCATAAAATGATCAACTTAACAAAGAACAAAAAATTTGTATAGATTAAATTATAACATGTTGCTTAAATAAAGAACAATATAAATATTTGGAAGAATATGTGGTGTTTATGCTTAGGTCATGCCAAGACAATGAAAAGGACAATACTACAAAAATCAATTTATATTTTTATGTTGTACCCGTCAAAAGGGATATTTTATTGAACTTAATAAAATAATATCAAATTAATTTTGGGGGAAAAAATCTAAAGAAATAGAGGCAAAAGAAAGGATAGCACTTCCAGACTCCAAATCATGTTATAAAGCAGCAGTCATCAAAAATATCTGGTATTGTTTAAAAGAAATAAAGTATGAAATCAGTAGAAGACAATAGGCAAGGGAGAATCAAAAACAATAAAACTCAATAGAAATCTGACAAAGTGGAAAATATAAATTACCTAGGAAAAACTCTATATTTGGTTTTTAAAACAGGGAAAATTGGAAAGTGGTCTGACAAAAATTAGACTTAGACTACCACCTTGTATCTTATTCCATAACACATTCTAAATTAATTTAGTTGATATTCTATTGTTTCAGTCATATGAGACTCTTCAAGACCCCATTTGGAGTTTTCTTGGCAAAGATGCTGAAGTAGTTTGCTATTTTCTTCTCTTGCTCATTTCACAGATAAGGAAACTGAGGCAAATAGGGTTAAATGACTTGCCGAGGGTAACACATCTAGTTAGTGTCTGAGGTTGGACTTGAACTCAGGTTTTCCTGATTCTAGGCCCAGTGCCCTATCCACTGTGCCACCTAGCTGTCCTCTAAATTGATACACATCCTTAATATTAAGGATCATATGTTAAAAAAAAGGAGGGGTGGAGAAAAATATTATATACCTCTTAGAGGTATGAGTAGAAGATATATTCTTAACCAAACATGAGATACAGACAATTGCAAAAGATAAAATGATAACTTAAATTACTTTAAAATTGAATACTTAAAAGCTTCTGTACAAAGTTAATGCCCCTAGTATATGGTGCACTATATATAAAGGAAGTGATCAAATGGGAAAAAAAATCTTTGTATCAAAATTATCTAATAAGGATTTGTTATTTAATATATATGAACAATATACCTGCACATATTATGTTTTGTTATATCATATCATATTAAATGTCATTGCTTGATAAAGCCAAGTATATGGACAATTCTCAAAAGAATTGCAAAATATTCACAACCACATGAAAGAATGCTCCAAATCACAAATAATGAGATAAATATACATCAAAACAACCCTGAGGGTTTCGCCTCTTCCCATACAAATTGGCAAAAATGACCAAAAAAATAGCAGCAATCAATATTGGAGGATTTTTTTTTTAATGTTGCTATAAAATGGTAAAACCATTTTGGAAGGCAATTTTGAATTATGCATATAAAGTGACTCAAATGTCCATACCCTTAGAACCAAAGACTCCATTACGGGACTTATACTTAAAAAAAAAAAAAAAAAAGCTGTGTTCTCCTATGTTCTCCAGAATGTTTATAGCAGCACTTTTTTGTGAAAATTAAGAATTGGAAATAAAGTAGATAACCATCAATTCAGTAATGTCTAAAAATTGTAATACATGAATCTTATGGAATATTATTGTGCTATAAGAAATGATGTGTTTGGGGGCAGCTAGGTGGCACAGTGGATAGAGCACCAGCCCTGGAGTCAGGAGGACCTGAGTTCAAATCCAGCCTCAGACACATAACACTTAATAGCTGTGTGACCCTGGGCAGTTCACTTAACCCCATTGCCTAAAAACCAAAAAAAAAAAAAAATGATGTGTGTGATGAATAAAGAGAAGCAAGCAAGATTGCATGAACTGATGCGAAGTGAAGTAAACAGAACAAACAAAAACAAAAACAAAAAACTATACCCAGTAACTACTACAATGTAAATAGAAAGAACAATGATATACCAAAAAATGAAAAGTAAATTAAAAAAAAAAGATCCAGCAATTCTTGAACAAAGTAATATACCCTTTAATCCCCTTTGTCAACATAGGAAGCCCATAGATGTTATATATTGAAGATGTTTTTTGCACTTTTTAAAAATGTATGCATCTGTTGTAGTGATTTTTTTCCTTCTCTAAAAAATGCCATTTATCATATGGGATGGCTCTCTGGGAGGGCAGAGGAAGAGATACCTAGTATACCTATAATCATGTAAGAAATAAAAAATAGACTTCTGCTTCAGGGAGCCAAGATGGTGGAGTAAAAAGGTAGTCGCTCTCACCCTCCCCTATCAACCTCTGAAAACCCAGAAAATATCACCCCAGAAAAAACCCTGAAACAGCTGAACCAGAAGAAAGATGGGGTACAGCAGTGCAGTAGCCCAGGTAGCTAGAGGGATTAAAGGGAAAGGCCCCTCTTACCCTGGGGGAAGGAGAGCAGTAAGAAACAGGAGTTGCCCAGCCAGCTAGTGGAAAGACCCACTTTAGCACACCAGGAGGATATTCTGGTGCCTCAGCATTCTACAGCAAATGGGTCTCCCAGTGCCTCAGCAAAAATAAAGGAAGCAGCACTACAAAGGGCCCCAGGCAGATAAGCACCCGGCAGCATTCATCTGAAAGGAGCTGAAGAAAGCAACCCAGAAGTGACAAAAAGTTCCAGCCTTATTGATTCCAGCCCAACACCAGGTAAGCTGTCAGAACCCTACAGCCTCCAACTGCCAACCAGGAGGAGATCCCAAAGCCCAGGTGGTCGAGCAGGCAAACGCCAACAGCTGTACCTCCAAGTGCCTCAGTGAGGGTGAGGTAACTGGTGGAAACCAGCTCAGAAAATCACCAGGTGCCTCGGCATTCTACAGCAAAGAAGTCTCCCAGTACCTCAACAGAAATAAGGGAGACAGCACTGCAAGGGGCCCCAGGCAGATAAACACCTGGCAGCACTTAAATAAGTGCCTTTTAAATAAAAGGATCTAAACAAAGCTAAAGGAAAGGAAAAGCAGGCGACCTAGATTTACCTGAAAGTCCCAGCCTTGCTGATTCCAGCCCAACACCAGATAAGCTGCCAGAACCCTACAGCCTCCAACTGCCAACATAAGAGGCCCCAGCTCCCAGAGCCAGTGACCAAGGCCTAGACTCCCAACACAAGAAGCTTGGGTCAGTGCGCTCTGCTCCCCAGCAGGAGAGACAGAAGAGTCCTTAAAAAGTACAGTTGGCCAATTGGAAAAAAGTACACTGAAGAAAACAAATCCCTTAAAAATAAAATTGACCAATTGGAGAAGAAAGTACAAAATCTAACAGAAAAAAACAATATGTTAAAAATTAGAATTGAACAAATGGAAACTAATGACTCTATGAGAGAGCAAGAATCAGTCAAACAGAAACAAAAAAATGAAAAAATAGATAAAAACATAAAATACCTCATGGGTAAAACGACTGACCTGGAAAATCGATCCAAGAGAGACAATTTAAAAATTATAGGCCTACCTGAAAGTCATGATGAAAAAAAGAGCCTGGACAATATCTTTCAGGAAATCATAAAGGAAAACTGCCCTGAAGTCCTAGAACCTGAAGGTAATAGAAAGAATCCATCACTCCCCGCCTGAAAGAGATCCCAAATTGAAAATGCCAAGGAATATAATAGCTTAATTCCAAAATTACCAGATTAAAGAGAAATTACTGCAAGCAGCCAGAAATAAACAATTTAAATATCATGGAACCACAGTCGGGATTACACAGGACCTTGCAGCCTCTACATTAAAAGACCATAGGGCATGGAAGATGATATTCCGTAAGGCAAAGAAACTTGGAATGTAGCCAAGGATTAACTACCCAGTGAAAATGAGCATGATTTTTCAGGGAAGGAGATGGATATTCAATGAAATAGGGGACTTCCAAACATTCCTGATAAAAACACCAGAGCTCAACAGAAAATTTGATCTTCAAGTACAAGAATCAAGAGAGACATATAAAGGTAAATGGGACAGAAAGATACAATATGTTGTTAAGAAGGGCAAAATATTTTCATCCCTACAAGGGAAGATGACACTTGCAATTCTTGAGAACTGTATTGTTATTATACCATGTTAAAGTAGTATACATAAAGGGGGTGGATATAAGTCGACTTTGATGTAATGATTAAAAAAAATTTAATCAAGTGGGTTAAATGGATTCAAGTAAGTGGATTAGTCTGAGCTAAGAAAATGTACTGAGAAAGGAGGAGGCAGACAAGGGTAAATTACATTACAGGAAAAGACACAAAAACCTATTAGAGCAGAGGCAAAGAAGGGAGGGACATGAACATTGTTTGAACCTTACTCTCATCAGATTTGGCTCAAGAAAAGGAATAACATAATCAGTTAGGTATAGAAATCTAACTTGCACTATAGGCAGTAGGAGGCGAAAGGCGAAAGAAAAGGGAGCGGGGATAGAAGGGAAGGAAGAAGCAAGAAGGGTAAAGGTGAAGAAAAGCAAAAAGGATAATAGAAGGGAGGTGGGACCTAAGGAAGCGCAGGTCAAAAACAAAACACTAGTGGGGAGGAGGGAAAAAGGAGAAAGAAAAGCATAAATGGGGGGGGAAAGGATGGGGAAAAAGACACAGATAGTAATCATAACTGTAAATGTGAATGGGATGAACTCTCCCATAAAATGGATGCATATAGCAGAGTGGATTAAAAACCATAATCCTACAATATGTTGTTTACAGAAAACACATTTGAAAAAGAGTGACACATACAGGGTAAAGGTAAGGCTGGAGTAAAATATATTATGCTTCAGCTGAAGTAAAAAAAGCAGGGGTAGCAATCCTGATCTCAGACAAAGCAAAAGCAAAAATAGATCTTATCAAAAGAGATAAGGAAGGAAACTACATCCTGCTAAAAGGCGCCATCGACAATGAAGTAATATCATTACTAAACATATATGCACCAAATAGTATAGCATCCAGATTCTTAGAGGAGAAGTTCAGGGAGTTACAGGAAGAAATAGACAGCAAAACTATACTAGTGGGGGACCTCAACCTCCCCCTCTCTGTACTAGATAAATCTAACCACAAAATAAACAAGAAAGAAGTTAAGGAGGTGAATAGAACATTAGAAAAGTTAGGTGTGATAGACCTCTGGAGAAAACTGAATGGGGATACAAAGGTATATACTTTTTTCTTGATGGCACATGGCACATACACAAAAATTGACCATGTACTAGGGCATAAAAATCTCACAATCCAATGCAGAAAGGCAGAAATAGTAAATGCATCCTTTTCAGATCATGATGCAATAAAAATTATATGTAATAAAGGGCCATAGAAAGATAGACTAAAAAAAATTAGAAACTAAATAATCTAATTCTAAAAAATGATTGGGTCAAACAACAAATCATATAAACAATCAATAATTTCATTCAAGAGAATGACAATGAGACAATATACCAAAACTTATGGGATGCAGCAAAAGCAGTTCTTAGGGGAAGTTTTATATCTCTAAATGTTTACATGAATAAAATAGAAAAAGAGGAGATCAATGAATTGGGCATACAACTAAAAAAACTAGAAAAAGAACAAATTAAACATCCTCAATTAAACACCAAATTAGAAATATTGAAAACCAAAAGAAAAATTAAGAAAATTGAAAATAAGAAAACTATTGAACTAATAAATAAAACTAAGAGCTGGTTTTATGAAAAAACCAATAAAATAGATAAACCTTTGGTTAATCTAATTAAAAAAAAGAAAGAAGAAAATCAAATTACTAGTATCAAGAATGAAAAGGGTGAAACTACCACTACTGAAGAGGAAATTAAAACAACAATTAGGAATTCTTTTGCCCAACTATATCCCAACAAATTTGACAATCTTAGTGAAATGGATATATATTTACAAAAATATAAATTGCCCAGATTAACAGAAGAGGAAGTAAAATACTTAAATAACCCCATCTCAAAAAAAGAAATTGAACAAGTCATTTATGAACTCCCTAGGAAAAAATCTCCAGGACCAGATGGATTTACATGCAAATTCCATCAAACATTTAAAGAACAATGAATTCCAATATTATATAAACTATTTGGTAAAATAGGTAAAGAAGGACTCTTACCAAATTCTTTTTATGATACAAATATGGTGCTGATACCTAAATCAGGAAGAGTCAAAACTGAGAAAGAAAATTATAGACCAATTTCTCCAATGAATATAGATATAAATATTTTAAATAAAATATTAGCAAATAGATTACAGCAACTTATCACACCAATAATACACTATGACCAGGTAGGATTTATACCAGGAATGTAGGGCTGGTTCAATATAAGGAAAACTATTAGCATAATCCATCATATCAACACCAAAACTAACAGAAACCACATGATCATCTCAATAGATGCAGAAAAAGCTTTTGACAAAATACAACACCCATTCCTATTAAAAACACGAGAGAGCATAGGTATAAATGGAGTCTTCCTTAAAATAATAAATAGCATCTATGCAAAACCTACAGCAAGCATAATATGTAATGGGGACAAGCTAGAAACATTTCCAATAAGCTCAGGGGTGAAACAAGGATGTCCATTATCACCACATTTATTCAACATCATATTGGAAATGTTAGCTTTAGCAATAAGAGAAGAAAAAGACATTGAAGGCATTAGAATAGGCAAAGAAGAAACAAAGCTATCACTCTTTGCAGATGACATGATGTTATACTTAGAGAATCCCAGAGAATCAAGTAAAAAACTACTTGAAATAATAAACAACTTCAGCTAAGTTGCAGGCTATAAAATAAACCCACATAAATCATCAGCATTTCTATATATTACCAACAAAGCCCAACAGCAAGAGATAGAAAGAGAAATTCCATTTAAACTTACTGTAGACATTATAAAATATTTAAGAGTCTACCTCCCAAAACAAACCCAGGAACTCTATGAACACAATTACAAAACACTTTTCACACAAATGAAATCAGATCTAAATAATTGGAAAAACATCAGTTGCTCAAGGGTAGGCCAAGCTAATATAATAAAAATGACAATTCTACCTAAGCTCATTTACTTATTCAGTGCCATACCAATCAAACTACCATAAAATTATTTTATGGAGTTAGAAAAAAATAATAACAAGATTCATTTGGAAAGTCCAGAATATCAAGAGAACTAATGGAAAGAAATGCAGGGGAAGGTGCCCTAGCCATTTCAGATCTTAAATTGTATTATAAAGCAGCAATCATCAAAACTGCTTGGTACTGGCTAAGAAATAGAGTGGTGGATCAGTGGAATAGGTTAAGTATGCAAGACACAGTAGTCAATGACTATGGTAATATATTATTTGATAAACCCAAAGACCCCAGCTTCTGGGATAAGAACCCACTCTTTGGAAAAAAACTGCTGGGAAAACTGAAAAAGAGTATGGCAGAAACTAGGCATAGACCAAAATACTCACACCATATACCAAAATGAAGTCAAAATGGGTACATGATTTAGATATAAAGGCTAATACTATAAGCAAACTGAGAGAGCAAGGAATAGTTTACCTGTCAGATCTATGGAGAACAGAAGAATTCATGAGCAAACAGGAGATAGAGAACATTATAAAAAGCAAAATAGATAACTTTGATTACATTAAATTGAAAAATTTTTGCTCAGACAAAGCCAATGCAACTAAGATTAGAAGGAAGGCAGAAAATTGGGAAAGAATTTTTACAACCAATCTCTCTGATAAGGGCCTCATTTCTAAAATATATAGAGAATTAAGACAAATTTATAAGAATACACATCATTCCCCAATTGATAAATCATCAAAGAATATGAACAGACAGTTCTCAGATGAAGAAATTAAAGCCATTTATAGTCATATGAAAAAATGCTCTAAATCACTATTGATTAGAGAAATGCAAATCAAAACAACTCTGAGGTACCACATCACACCTATGAGAATGGCCAACCTGATAAAACAGGAAAATGATAAATGTTGGAGAAGATATGGGAAAATTGGAACACTAATGCATTGTTGGTGGAGTTGTGAAATGATCCAACAATTTTGGAGAGCAATTTGGAACTATGCCCAAAGGGCTATAAAAATATGCATATCCTTTGACCCAGCAATAGCATTCCTAGTACTATATCCCAAAGAGATCACACAAATGGAAAAAGGACCTACATGTAGAAAAATATTCATAGCAGCTCTTTTTGTGGTGTCAAAGAATTGGAAATTGAGAGGATGCCCATCAATTGGGGAATGGCTGAGCAAGTTGTGGTATATGAATGTGATGGAATACTATTGTGCTATAAGAAATGATGAACAGGCTGACTTTAGAAAAACCTGGAAAGACTTGTATGGTCTGATGCTGAGTAAAGTGAGCAGAACCAAGAGAACATTGTACTCAATAACAGCCACATTGTGTGATGACTAATATTGATAAACTTAACCCTTCCTGGCAATACAAGAATCTAAGACATCTCCAGAGGCCTTGTGATGGAAAATGCTATCCACACCCAAAGAAAGAACTATGGAAGCCAAATTGTTATTTTTTTAATCTTCTGTCAAGTTTTGTTTCCTCTTTCTGATGGTTCCTCCTATTGATTTTAATTTCTACTTACAACATCACTAATGTGAAAATATGTTTAATATGAATGTAAATGTATAGCCTGTATCAGATTGTGTGCCATCTTGGGGAGGGTGGTGGGGAGAAAGGGGGAGAAAAATTTTAAACTCAAAAGCATATGGAAGTGATAATTGATAAATCAAAAAAATTAATAAAAAATAAAATTAAAAAAAGAAATAAAAGATAACAAAAGGAAGGGGGAAGAAGAGATTGGGTCTAATGTCTGATAAAGACATTTCTATGCAGAGCAGACAGTTGCTTCTCAGTGCTCTGGGTTTCGTGGAGGAATTTGGCCAAAGCCAATCAGACTAATTCAAATTTTCTGTCACATTCAGCTCCATTGAGCCTATACAGATCTCACTTCACTCAATAAAAATATTTACCAGAATCAAAACCAACAAACAAAAATTTCTCCTTTCACAGAAACAAACTTTTCTGAAACAATTGTTGAAGGCTTATGAAAAGTAAAACATAAATTGGAAATTATTCATAGACGTAGAAATCTGATCATTCAGTACTGAGTTAAAAATAATCATTATATTTTCATTTTATCTGGCTTCTGTCAGTGCTTAAAAATAATGCTGTGCATTGAAGTATGAATACACAGAACATATTGGTGAGTAATGACTTTCTTTTTCATTGAACAGATAATAATCAGAATGGGAAGCAATGAAAACATTTCAAATGAGATTAATAAAACTCTGTCTTATCTGTAAGAACTTCATGGGAAGCTGTTCACAACTAATTTACAAGCAAAGCTATTACTAAAAGGAAAATGGTTCCAAGTGTCTATGAAAGTTTTTAACTTTTTTTCTTACCTCAGCACCTTACCAAAAACAATTGCCCAAAAGTCTTCTCTTTAAAAACAAAACAAAACTGTAATCACATCTCCTGTTGTGCAGAAGATACTTACAAGAATTAACACAAGATACTTACAAGAATTAACACTCCTCTCTGTCTTAGAACTCTGACCAGGGCTCTTTCTCCCTTGTGGCAGAATACAAATGTTCCTTTCTACCCAGGAACTGGGACTCAATATGCAGCTGCAGCATAACAGGAGACCTAGTCACAGTTCCAGGGCCAAGAGGAACACTAGCACTTGCAGCAGCAGGGGAGCAGGGGCCCTTCCTGGGTAAAGACCAGAGTATATACCTGGGTATGAATCAGGAGAACAATGACCACATTTTCCCCTGATCATATCACCTTGGAAGCACAAAATGCAAGAAATGAAGTTTGGGACACACTGACTCCTCACTCTGAGGTGAACAGAGGCCAACTGTAGCATAAAGTTCAAAGTCAAGAAAGAGGATGGAAAAATGAACAAACACCAAAAAAAGAATTTGACTATAAAAAGCTATGGTTGAAGGAAAAACCAAGACACAAACTCAGAAGAAGAGAACAGCATGAAAACAGCTATAAGGGAAATCTCAAAGAAAAATGCTAATTTAATACAAGCCCTATGAGAATTCCTAGAAGAGTTAAAGGAAGAATAAGAGTGGCACAGAAGAATTGGGAAAAGAAATGAGAGTGATGCAAGAAAATTGTGAAAAGAAAATTAATGGCATGGTAGAAGAGGCAAGAAAAATACTGAAGAAAATCACACCTTAGAAAAAACAGAATTAGACAAATGGTAAAAGCGAAATTAAATCTCACTGACAAAAAAAAAAAGAATTCCTTAAAAAGTAATATCAGGCAATTGTAAGCTAGTGACTGCATGAGACATCAAGGAACAATAAAACAAAGTCAAAAGAAGTAAATGTGAAATATATCATTGGAAAAGCAACAGACCTGAAAAATAGGAGGAGAGATGATTTAAGAATTATTAGAATAGGGGCAGCTAGGTAGTGCAATAGATAGAGTTCCAACTTTGGAGTCAGGAGGACCTGAGTTCAAATCTGGTGTCAGACCAGATACTTGACACTTACTAACTGTGTGACCCTGGGTAAGTCACTTAACCCTGATTGCCTCACCACAAAAGCTAAAAAAAAAAAAAAATTGGCCTACCTGAAAGCCATGATTTAAAAAATGAAAGAAACTGCGGCGGGGGGTGGGGAGGGGAAGACCCTCCACATCATGTCAAAAATTATAAAGGAAAGCCATCCGAATATTTTATAATCAGAGGGTAAGATAGAAATTGGAAGAATCCATCAATTACCTTCTAAAAGTGATACCAAAATGTATACTCCCACAAATACTATAGCCAAATTTCAAAGCTTTCATGTCAAGGAGAAAATATTGCAAGCAAGTAGAAGGAAACAATTCAAATATCATGGAGCCTAAGTCAGGATCACACAAGATTTAGCAACTTCCATGTTAAAAGAGCAGAGGACTTGGAATATGATTTTCCAGTAAGGCAAAGGAATTAGGGTTACAACCAAGAATAACTTATCTAGCAAAACTACAGTACTTCTGGGGGAAAATGAATATTTAATGAAATAGATAACTTTTACGTATTCCTGATGAAAAGACCAGAGCTAAATAGAAATTTGAGATTCACACACAATACTCAAAAGAAACATAAAAGGGTAAACGTGAAAGAGAAATTATAAAGGAATCAAAGGAGTTGAACTCTGTATTCCTATATGGGTAGACAATACATGTAACTTCTAAGAACTTCATTATTAGTAGAGCAGTTAGAAGGAATCTAAATAGACAGAGGGCATTGGGTGAGTTGATTATGTTAGGATAATCTCAAAAAAAATGGAGTGAGAAAAGGCATGCACTAGGAGAAAGGGGAAGGGAGGGAGAGATAGAATGGGGGTAATTTTCTCACATAGAAGAGGTATGTTTGTCCATGTATAATCTATATTATATTGCATGCCATCTTGGGAAGGGGGAAGGGGAAGGAAGAAGGTAAATTTAGAACTCAAAATCTTATAAAAGTGAATGTTGAAAACTAAATATTAATTAAATAATTAATTAAAGATAACACAGAAAAAAAGGCATGCAAGGAAGAACTTTTACATTGAAGGGAGAAATGCGGTGGGTGGGTAATGCTAGAACCTCACTCTCATTGGAATTGGTTCAAAGAAGGAAAAAATACATGTGTATATATGTATATGTATGTGTATGTATGTATATATGTATATACACATATTCATTTGGCTGTAGAAATATATCTTACCCAAAAGGAAATAGGAGGTAAAGGGAATAATAGAAACAAGGAGGGATGATAAAAGGCAGGGAGCCCTAAGGAGGTAGTGTTCAGAAACAGACTTTTGAGGAGGGGCAGGATAAGAAAAGAGAGAAATAAACAGAAGAAAATGGGATGAATGAATTACACAGTTAGTAATCATAAATGGGAATGTAAATGGGATAAACTCACCCAAAAAAATGGAAGTGAATAGCTGAATAGATTAGAAACTAGAATCCAATAATGTTTTCTGTAAGAGACACACTTGAAACAGAAAGATACACCTACAGAGTTAAAATAAAGGACTGGAGGAGAATCTATTGTGCTTCAACTAAAGTAAAAAAGGCAGGGGTAGCAATCATGATCAAAAAGAAAAAATAAACCTAGTTAAGAGAAACAATCGGGGAAACTTCATTTTGATAAAAAAGTACAACAGAGTTCTTCTGGTGCCAAGATGGCAGAATGAGGCAAGAACTCCCTGGAACCCTCCCAAATTCCCCTCCAACCAGTCTTACAAAAGCTTCTGAGATAAAATTTTGGAACAAGGAAGTAGTTTAGAGAGTCAGAAGGGAAATGTCTGTCTTACTGGGTTGGGAGAAGAATGGAGTCAGAGAGTATCAGTGGCAGGTCACACCCCAGGGGACCTGTAAGGAAGCCCTACCCTGGGGCAAGCCACCAGCAAGGCCACACCTTCTCCTGTAAGCCAGAAGTCCATGCAGACCAGCAGCACAACAAGGCACCAACCCCAGTGCTGGCCACCAGCAATACCCTGTACTCATTGCTAGCCAATAGCAACACCCCACCTTTGGGGTGGGCCAGCAGTGAGAGTTCACCCTAGGGACAGACCAGCAGTCAGTTCCCTTCACCAGTACAAGCCAGCAGGGAAGCACCCTCTTCAGTATAAGGCTGGCAGATAGTAGCCACTTAGTTAATGATTACTGATTAATTGATTCAGGCCAACCCACACATTATGGTCCACATGTAGTAAATGAGCTAGATTTGTGGGGAATCCCTTGGGAAGAAAACTCTTTTTTTGAGCAAAATTCGTGTCTTCATTATAATCCATTAATAACATCAATGGAGCAAAAGAAAGGCAAATAGGGGTTATAATTTTGAGAACTGCTATAATTCTAGTTTTCTTTAAATGGGTGAAATAATAAAGAAAAAAGACTTAGAATGGCTATAGTCATTATCTCATGATTAACCAAGTGGGTCACTCATCTGGTCTCAAAGCATTCCCATAGAGTATGCCGCTTCAAACCATTTTTTTTTTGATAGATCTATGGAAGAGACTGAAACCTAGTAAGAAAAATAAGGCCAAGTCCTCTTCTCTGGTCACTTAAAGCTCTAGTCTCCTTTCTCTTTGTAATTTGATGTAAACTATGTTCTGAGGCTTTAAAACTTACTTTTCAAAGAACTTTCCATGATCTCATTCAGAAATTTAGAAATCCTCAAATGGTTTTCTATAAAGGAATATCTGTTTAATATGTTGACCATTTACCTCACATCTAGAAAAAATTGCAAACCCCATCATTTGCTTAATTTGTTATATCTTTATAAAGGAATTTGTAGAAACTTAGAGAGTTACAAAAATGGACCATGCCCAGTGATTATTAAATTAAAAAACTCCTCAAAAATTTAAGCTTGAATTGAGAAATGGAAATACACTATTTTTTACTCCACAGGTGATGACAGGACTTAAAATGCAAAACACTATTCTTGCCTAGAAAGGCTACTTACTAGAAAAAAAAATTAGACTTTAAATGATCTCTTGGGTATTTCTATGTTTCTTAGTGCTGTCGACAAAGAGCAATGAGGCATTCAATCTACTGTAATGTGGAGAAATGCCCCAAGCAGCTCAAAATGCAAGACCTACTCTCAAAGCCAGCTGCTGTTGTTTGTACCAATATTCCCTGCAAGATACATTGAGAGAACTGAGGTGCTACGTTGGGCATGGCTTTCTGTTGATTGTCCTATATTCACTCTTGAGAATGAAAGTAGAATTACTCCTAATGATCACTGATTGATTTCTATTACACTCACTCTTTTTCCAAGCTTCTAAAAAAATCTCCCAGATTTTCCTTCCAGCCACCTTTGGACAGTGATATGTTCTAGACTGTGTCCCTGCCAAATTCAAAGTTACAAAACCTTACTGTTCTGGCAAGAACTACAAACAATTTCCATTATATTATGAAAACTAAAAGCAGTTGAATCTGCCATGCTTTTCTCTGACACAGACAACACAGACCATTAAGTAGATATGTTTCTCTAATGGATCAATTTTCTCAGTGTAAAAAAAAAAAATCACCATTAACATACGTTCGGTTAAAAAAAAAAGGACTTAAAAACACAACTAGACCATTTGGTTTTGGGAAAAAAGCCTGTGCTTTGGAACATAATAAAATGGAGCATTTCTCTTTTAAAAGAACATACAATTATGGGGCGCAACAACCTTTAGAAGCACACCAGAACCTATTTGCTGAACAGGAATATCCTGTGTTCCTTTATTAAAGGTATATCAGTGCTCCTTCAGTGCCTCATTATGGAGTTGAGACAACTCTGGGTTCTTGAAATATACATCAGCAATTTATAAGCTTTGGAATGCCTTTGAGTACAGGCCCAAAATTCTGTTTTCTGAGGATTAGACTATATATGATAGGAGAAACCCATCACCCATAAACATCATTGGAGGATGGGTTTTGTTTTGTTTGTCACAGCAACTCACATACATAGTCTTCTGGGATGTGAGAAAGCCATGATTTCCTTCGGTGGATGGAATCCCCACATTGATGAAATCTTTCAACACTGAAAGTAAGTAAAGAAGGAGGGGAAAAATACATGGAAGGCTGTGAAATATTTTTTTTTCCATCCTGAAATTGGTTATTTTCTTTTCTTCTATGCAGTTTAGATTCTGGTTATACTTTATATAACATTGTAGTAGGCATCTGAAGGTTTGACCTAATTTAATTGAATTCAATTCCATACATGATTATTAATAACCTACTATATGCCATGCACCACTGATGATACACATTGATGTGCACACACACACACAAACAGGTTCTTGCCCTTGAGAAGATTACATTTGACAAGGGGAAATTGACATTATTTTTAGTCACAGCTACTGGAGATGGGGGAAAAGAAGTTATTTTACTGATGTACAAACAAATTTTTTTGTTTGTTTGTTTTTTGGCTAGGCAATGGGGTTAGGTGACTTGCCCAGGGTCACACAGCTAGTAAGTGTTATGTATCTAAGGCCGGATTTGAACTCAGGTCCTCCTGAATCCAGGGCTGGTACTCTATCCACTGTGCCACCTAGCTGCCCCCTAAACAAATGTTTTAATGTACAAATATATTTGTATTCCTAACATCCATTTCAAATTCCATGTGGTTTGTATAAAAACCTTTGACTTTCCCCTGAAATTCTATTTCTAATTTCTTTAATCAGTAGAGGAATTATTTTCTTAATATGCCTATCATACTACTCCTCATAATTGGAGTCCTCCGTGCTCACTGAGAATCAGTCAATTAATATTTATTAAGTGTCTGCTATGTACTTGGAATGTGGGAGATGGAGAGTCTTGTGTAAGGGACAGCAAGAAGGCCAGTATAACTGAATCATAAAGTATATAAAGGGGAGTAAAGTATAAAAACACTGGAAAGGTAAGATAAGACCAGATTGTGAAGGTATTTAAAATCCCTTCTTGTAGGATCTTAAAGGCAACAGGAATCACTGTAGTTTGTTATGGGAAATAAGAGTGACATGGTCAGAGCTGCACTTTAGAAAGATCACTTTAACAGCTGAGTGGAGGAGAAACTGGAGTGGTGAGAAAATTGAAGGAGAGAACAACTGAAGAATTTTGCAAAGGTCCCAGTCTGAGGTGATAAGGACCTACATTGTAACGGTAACAGTGTCAGAGTATAATAAGGGGAATATAGGAGAGATGTTGTGAAGGTAAAAATGACATGCTGTGACAAATTATTGCTTGCAGAGGGTGAGAGTGAGGAGTCAAAGATAATCCCTAGGTTATAAGTCTGGTTAACTGGGAGGAAATCAGTGCCCTTGGCAGTGATTGGGTTTTTGAGGGAAAGTGAGCTTTGGACATGTTGAACTTAAGATGTCCATAGTTCATCAAGTTTGAGATATCCAACTGGCAGTTGAAAATACAAGTCTAGAAGCCAAGAGAGAGGTCAGGGCTGGATAAATAGATCTGAGAATTACTTATATAGAGATGAAAACTAGAGGTGATGAAATAAGGCAAAACAGTATAGAAGGAGAAGAAAAGAGAGTCCAGGACAAAGCCAAGGGGTACAAACACTCTTAGCAGTCATGACCTATATAAAAATCCATCTAAGGCATCTGAGAAGAAATGGTTGACAGGTAGGAAGAGAATCAGGAGAAATCTATGTCATGATAACCTAGAAAGAAGAGAGTATCAGGCAAATGAGAGTGATCAACAGTGTCAAAGACTCTGAACAGAACAGGGACAAGATTTGGGGAAAGGCCATTAGATTTGGCCATTAAAATAATGTTCTCTTTGGAGAGGACAGTTTCAATTGAATGATCAGGCTATAAGCCATACTAGAGAGAGTTAAGAAGCTACTGAAAGGAAAGAAAATGAGGTACTGATATAGATGAGTTTATAAGGAATTTAGCCAGGAAAGGGAAGAGAGAAGATGATGGCTAGATTATTGCACTCAATATGCCAAAAAATTTGGAAAACTCAACAATAGCCACTGGATTGGAAAAGACCAATTTAAATCCTAATCCCCAATCCTAAAGAAGGGCAATTTATTATTGCACTCAATATGCCAAAATATTTGGAAAACCCAACAATAGCCACTGGATTGGAAAAGACCAATTTAAATCCTAATCCCCAATCCTAAAGAAGGGCAATGCCAAAGAATTTTCAACTTACTGAACAGTTACATTCATTTCACATGTCAGTAAGGTTATGCTTGAGATTCTTTAAGCTAGCCTTCAGCAATATGGGAACCAAGAATTACCAGAAGAACAGGCTAACTTTCAAAGAGGCAGAGGAACTAGAGACCAAATTGCCAACATTCACTGGATTATGGAGGGAGCAAGAGAATTCCAGAAAAAAAATAAACTTCTGCTTCATTGACGACACAAAAGTCTTTCACTATTTGGATCAAAACAATATGTGGCAAGTCCTCAAAGAAATGGAAATACCAGATCATCTTACTTGTCTCCTAAGGAACCTGTATGCAGGCTAAGAAGCAACAATTAGAACTGAACACAAAAGAATTGATTGGTTTAAGACTGGAGAAGTACAAAAAGGCTTTATATAGTCACCCTATCTATTTAATTTATATGCCCACAACATCATATGAAATTCCAAGCTGGATGAATCAAAAGTCAGAATTAAGGTTTCTGGGAGAAATATCAACAATTTCAAATATGCAGAGGATACCACTCTGAAGGCAGATATTCAAGAATTAAGAAGCCTCTTGATGAGGGTAAAAGATGAAAGTGTAAAAGCTGGCTTTAACCTTAACATAAAAAAACCCCACAAAGATCACGACAACTAGGCCAATCACTTCCTGACAAATAGAGGGAGAAGAAATAAAAGCAGTGTCAAAATTTATATTCTTTAGTTCAAAGTTCACTGCAGATGGTGATTGCAACCATGCAATTAAAAGACACTTGCTCCTTGGAAGGAAAACTATGTCAAATCTGGACAGCATGCTAAAAAGCAGAGACATCACCTTGCAGACAAAGATTTGTATAGTCAGCACTATGGTTTTTCAGTAACATTGTATGTTTGTGAAAATTGAACTTTAAGGAAAGCTGAGTGCCACAGAATCAATGCTTTTGAATTGTGGTGCTGGAGAAGACTTTTGAGAGTCCCTTGGACAGCAAGATCAAATAAGTCAATATGTTAAAAAAAATTCAGACTATTCATTGGAAAGTCAAATACTGAAGCTAAAGCTAAAATACTTTGGCTACATAATGAGAAGACAGAACTCTTTGGAAAAGACCTTGATATTGGGAAAGATTGAAAGCAAAAGGAAAAAGAGGTGGCAGAGGGCACGATGGATAGATAGCATCATGGAAGAAATGAACATGAGCTTCGACAGACATCAGGAGTTGGTGGAGGATAAAAGGGCCTAGTGTGCTATGGTCCATGGGGTCATGAAGAGTCAGACATGACTGAATGACTGAATAATGACAAGTAGGGATGGATGAATCAAAAGAAGATTGGTTTTTATTTTGTTTTGATTTTAGAATTTGGAAGATTTTTGCATGTTTGTACATTGCATGGATATCTAGAAACAGAGAGAAAAAATGAAGATCAGTGAGAAAGTGTGGATGATAAAAGGGACAATCTATTGAAAAAGATAGGATGGAATAAGATCACTTAAGCATAGAAGGATTTGCCTGGGTAAAGAAAAAGGCCTCTTTTACAGGAAGCTTTTTCTGATGTAAAGAGAGAAGTGGGCCCCACGTGTAGAGAGGTAATCATGGAGCAAGGAGTTGTTATACATGGCTCAAAAGGAAACAGAAGAGACATCTCTAGCCTCTTCCCACTCCCTCCTTCTCCAAAGCAGATTGTTTATTCCTCTTGAGAAAGAAAATAGAAGGTTGGGGTCACAGGCCACCACCCTGCTCTCCTCAGAAAGAGGGAGTAACCAGGCCAGAAGTCTGTTCTCTTAAATATTTTTTTTAATCTAGGAGATATTATAGGGTTATATCTAACTCCTCATCTCTTTGTCATTTTGAGGGGAGGGGGAGGCCCAAGTTCTATGTCCAAAATTTGACCCTTTCCCCATCTAATACCAGTTCCACAGTGAACACCCACAGAAAACAGCAAAGAAATCCAGCTGTCTAAATCATAACATAACTGAAATCAGAGAAGGTATATATAGGAGAATATACACCAGACAATACAGAGTGAAGGAGATCTCCCAATGAGAATGAGGTAACTCAGCTCAACCAAGCAAGAAGGTCCTAGATTTCACTCAAAGGGAAACTCTCTGAAGTCTCTAGAGTAGCAAGCTGGATATAAGGATGTGAAAGAGACTGTCAGCTCCTCTTATGTCTTCCCAGAGTCTTTTCCTTCAGCAACCTGAAGTAAGGTTGGTGTCTTCCATCTTCTGTCTTAAACCTGGAAGCCAGAAATGCCCAAATCAACTCAATACTTGAAGAAAACTTAAAGCTTGACCAGTATCAAAGGCAACTGACGAGTCCTAAAGAGTCATGAATGGGAAATCAAAGGCTGGAGCTCTCTTGTCTCTCACCAAATCTTCCCTGACCTTCACAGAGGATAGGGCATTCATCTGCATCAATGAGGAGATAATCACATATTAATGGGTTTGGGGACAAGAGTTACATTAATATCCCTTAATTTTAGGGTTCTCACTTTGTTGATTATTTCCAGTTTATCCTGTATACAACTTGATTGTACATGGTTGTTTGAACATTATTTCCTCCATTAGAATATGAACTCCTTGAGAGGAGGGACAATTTTTTATATGTCTTTGCATTCCCTGTATTTAGTAGGCCCTTAATAATTGTTTTTTAACTAACTGACCTCTGAGTCAGTGAGACAAAGGTGAAGGAGAAGATAGTCGGAAAGGTATCTGAATGAAGTGAGACAAAAGGAGAAGAAATAAAAGTGGGGAGAAGGGAGTTGGAGAAACCATAAAAGGATTGGAGATGAAAAGAAAGGTTTTGAAAAGAATCTATTGAATAGGATAATGAATTGATTAAGAAGTTATAAAAGGATCACCTTACTGCAATGAGGACACAATTGATATTATGTAATATAAGTGTGTAAAGGACCCAGTCCTCACAGTTTCATGACTTTTTCCAGCTCTGTTGGGTATCATGCCAATAGAAGTAAAAGTGGCAGGTGTTTATTTTTTTCCCTATTTCTACAGCATCTTCCTGGGTAACTTTTTTTTTAATTTACCCTTTTTTTCTCTATTTCAATGGTCCCCAATAATGAGACCAACATCCCTCTAATGCATGACCTCAAGTGTCCATAACATACTCCAAAGGGTGAGTACTAGGCTAGTATCTGAATAGAAAATATGATTCTATTATGTTTTTACCCAAACCCACTCATATTCCAAACTTCTTTATTTCCATTGATGGTATCTATCCCTATCCATTCATTCTCTCCATTCTTTCAAACTCCTGTCAATCCTGATTTCATACTCAATAGAAACTGCCCTCCTCAAAACTATCAATTATTACTTAATTGGTTCTTGGCACCATTTTGTCTTGGCAACAGTGAAAATAGCTTTTTCCCATTTTAAGCTTTGCAAGGAGGGGAGCTAAGTCTTTACCCAGTTGATTCATTCTCATGGACTAGGTGCTCACCTTCCGTCCTGGTTTTACTGTAAGGATCTATAGATTGGGTGAACTTCAGAAAGTCATTCAACATTGTTGCAGAGATTCTATTCCCCAAAATTCCAAAATAACTGGAAGCTTTTTTTTTAATACAAAGAACACGAAAACAGAAAATTATAAGAAGAGAAATTATGGTGGAGCATCAAAGCCAACAGAACCAGATTTTGAATCTGTTGAATGACCAATCAATGAAGAAAATGATCATTGTTTTTAAAGGAAAAAAGAGATAATCTTGAACTTTGAGATAGTTGGAGTGAAAAAGAAGCATTTATGTTTTCAGAAAAGTATAAAGGCTTGAAATGAAAGAAGGTAAATTAAGATGTAAGGCTTGTTCGACAGTTCAACATTTAGGAGTGACATCAGGAAAGCATGTGCATGTATCCAAGGAATGGAGTGTATATTTAGCAATTCCAAAAGACAAAATTACTAAGGCAAGTTTCTCTGTGTGGGAAAAAAAAATAAGGAACACAATATTTCTAAAGCCCATACCAAAAGATTTATGAAAAGATTCTATCAAGTTTTTAGTACTATTTACAATGTTCTAAAATGTAATAGATCTTTAATATTGAGGGAGCAAAAGACTAATTGCAAGAAAAAATATATTAGATACAGCAATTGTTTATCTACATAATACAATACAAAAAGAATAGATAGGTGCTACACTGGATAGAGCACTGGGCCTAGAGTCAGGAAGACCTGAATTTAAATCCTACCCTAAACACTTAACTAGCTGTGTGACCCTAGGCAAATCATTTGGTTTCTGTCTCGTCATCCATAAAATGAAGATATCTCTGACATCTACTTCCAAGGGTCATAGTGAATATCAAATAATATAAATATAAAAGAAATTAAGATAGAACTAAGAATAGTATAGAAAAAAACACACAAAACATCTGTATCATAATTGATGAGACAAAATTTCAAAGAAAAGCACTGAAGGGATTTTATTTCCAGTGCTCAATTCAATCAGCTGTTGCACAGATGTTATTTATTGTTTTAAAGGAATTTGTATCAATATTAAAGTCACATTCATTTAAAGTAGATAATTTATAATTTAAAAAATTGAAATTATTAATATTAGGGGAATTATGGGACCAAGATGGGCAGCATGTAGATTACTAGTCCACTGCTACATTGTGAACACATACTATATTTTACTTGCATTTTTCTCTTATTATTTCCATAATTCCCCTAATCATAATAATTTCAATTTTTATTATAAATTTTGTTTTTATTAGATCAATTACCTAACATTAATTTGTTGCAAGATCTTGCTTTAATAAATGACATTCTTAAGCAAACTTTTATTACTTTCAACAGCATTGCAGTTACATTCAGAAAGTACAAAAATTAATATACACCATAAGAACTTTGGAAAATGTGAAAATTGGTACTGAAAAGCATGAATCTCAGGTTGAAGACTTGAGGCCGATAAGTTTTAAAGACATTTTCATAAAAATAATCATTTTAATTTCATTAACGTAATGTAATGCTTTCCTAGTAATGTTACTTGAAAATAATTCAACAGATGAGCTTACTATATAACTGACCAGAAATGATAAAAGCACTTTTAATTATTTTTTTATTTATTAGAACTATTCGAGAAAGTTCAGCATGAATGGCTGGTGGAAAAAAAGGTGAACTTTGAAAATAAGAAATTGATTTTAACAGCTTCTGGAATTTTGTGGACATAGAATTAGACAATGTTCCAATCCCTGCAACTACAAAGAAATCTAAAAAGAGTTCTGTTGCAAGTTAGTAGGAAAGTTGAAAGATGTTTCAGTTTTGTGAATATAATTTATACAAGGGTTATAAATAATTTAACAGTAAATCACATCAGATTTATTGACAGATTTGGGCAAAAAATAATTAACAGATTCAGATGGAAACTTATTCTCAAATCCTGGTACAGCTACAGGTTGGCATACAAGTTGAGAAAAAAAATCAAAAGCATTCTGTGAAAAGCATTTGGCTTCATGAAATTTACAATAAATAATAAATGTATTTTGTTGTTTGTAAATTTTGTGTTACACATCTTTTATAACTGTTTGATTTATAATAAAATCATCTATATCTTTATGCAAAAGGAAAATCATCACTTACTTGCCAAATCTGGTAACTTTTGTAGTCCTTATCCTTTTTTACTTCTTCTGTGCATTTATTTTCTACTCCTTAGATTTCTGAAAATTATATGTGTGTGTGTGTGTATGTGTGTGTGTGCATAAAACCTCTAAAAGTTTTCATTAAATAAAATTATAAATAAAATCTTCTAACTTGTTTAAAAATCTCCCAAATGAAGTTTCAGTGTGTTTTGAACATATTTCTTAAAAATACAAAAATGCAACATTTTCTAATTAGTTTATAAGAGCAAATATTTGACATCAAGGAAAGTGGAAATATATTCACTGAATTGCAACAAAAACCTTTGCAAAACTGATGGTAGGATGAAAAAATGAGTGTCATTAAATAAGTATAGCCAACGATACACTTCCATTTTGAGCTATAAATGTTTCTTGGATATCATTTTCAGCTATGGCAGTCATTAAAGCTTAATATTAAGGTAAATTGAACTTCAACTGAGACACTGAATTTCTATATCACAAAGTATTACACCAAGATTTAAAAAAATAACTAAATCTATTTAATCTTATTGCCTTATTATAATTTTAATAACATCAAAATATATGTATCAATACAATTTAGCAAAAGCAAGAGCATCAACTGTCAATAATTAAAGATTATTTCAAAATGCTTTTGAATCTTTATCTCATCCTCTTTAATTTCTATTTTATGTAAGTTTCATAATATATGTAACTGTTAGTATAGAATTTATAAATAAGCCTATATTATATATGTAAACAATACACATTCAATATTTTTTCTTTACTGATAGAAAAAAACATGTATATAATCAGGAATGTTGATTTTAAAAAAATCAGTTATTCTATCCCATTTTTATATACCTGCTTCACACTCAGGTCATATGACTGATTAACTATATCTCCTACATAAATGATGTCATTAATAGCTCAAGATTAAATCTCTTCCATTTCATTGATGTTCTATATTTTCAAATTAACTAGTAAATTTCACAAATTTTTTTATCTTTCATCTCACTGGAAGTCTTCATGCAAAGGCTAGATGACCACTGGTTGGGTATACTGTAGAAGGAAATCTTAAGCAAGTAAGGAGTTTACTTATTAGTTTCTGAGGAATCTAACAATTCTGAGATTCCATCATTCCGTGCTTCTATGACTCTAAGCTTATAATTGTGTGCACTTCATTCTTTTCTGTTTTATCATGCCACTTGTTTTGTAAGATATCAAAATCATTATGTGTATGTGTGTTTGTGTGTGTATGTGTGTTTGTGAAGGTAAATTTAATCTCAATGAACTTCATTTTTTTTTCAGTAATTACAGGAGACTGACACACATAGTTCAACCCTTTAAATACAGGATCAGGATTAGAAAAGATAGAACAGGAAAACTAACAGAATAGATACCAGAATGAAAGATAACCCATAAAACTAGAAAAAGAAGGGACTTTAGAGATCATCTAGTCCAACCTCTTCCTTTTACAAAGAATGAAACTAAGGTCCAAAGAAATGATTTGCCCAAGTACACGCAATTGCCACATAGTAGAGCTGTTTCAATACAAGTCCTCTGATAGCTAGTTTAACTATCTTATGTTACAGTTTGCTTGTCTCATTTTAAAAGCATATTCATCAACAAATCATTTGTTCTAGTGCCTGAAGAAATGACAGCTAAATGATAGAAGAAAAGATGATAGTGGAACATGCCTGAGAATTTCTTTTTTTTTTCCTCTCCCCACTCTAAAGCACTTCACCATGAAGTATGTGATCTAAAGCTGCTTGGGTCTGCTTTGGCACCATTGTCCCTTCTTTTTTTCTTTCTTTTATTTTTTTTTTAACCCCTGTAGGGGACCTCTTTCTAGTTCATGTGAAATAAAGAGCAAAGATGCAGATTGAGGCTTTTGTCCACCATGCAGGCAGATAGAAATGGGAGGGAAGGGGCACTAGTAGGTATATCATAGGCATGGTATAAGTTACTCATTGTATGAAAGGTGCAGAACCTCCTGGCTGGTACCTCCCTACTTCCTCTTCCCTTCAGGCATGACTTTCAATGAAGTTAAAGACCTTGGTTCCACTCCTCAGGGGGAATGGCTTTCCTTTAAAAAAGCTAATGGAAGAACAATGGGAATAGGAGGTACCTGTATTAGAAAGATTATTTCTAAGCTCAATTTGTAAACATTCCTCCACTAGGATGTCTTAATCAATCATGTCTAAGTATTGGGCCAAATCAAAATGATCTTTCTATGCTTTGGTGAAGCTATAAAATATGCCAATAAAATTCTTTTTATTGAGTCCAAGCCTCCAGTTTTGTCAGGAAAGACCCCAGAAACAACAAGATATATCAGATTTTTCTCCTGTGTACTTCACCACAAGTACCAGTTTCTTGGCAAAAGACTCACACAGATCAACAATATAAGGAATGACCACGTTATCTTAGAGAAACCATTTTGTTAAAATGGCAAAACAAAAAGCAAAAGAAACTTTAAGAACAAAAACTAGGAAAGCAAGCTCATCTCTCTTGAGAGAATGAGACAGTGAAAGGGAAGCAGAGGATTAATCAATCAACATTTTTTAAGTGCCTACTATATGCCAGACACTGTGCTAAATGCTAGAGATTAAAAAGGGGGGAGGGACAAAATACTGCTCCAGTCCTCAAAGAGTTTGCAATCTAATGCATCATAAGGATGGGAGAGGAGATATCAATTCTTTCTCAGGAATACTATGGGTACAGCACTCAGAATCTTCTCTGATGTGTGATCAGCCACAATTTGATGTCACATTATTTTCTGTTCCTTATTCCCTGGTTAGTCATCTCTTTCATGTTGCAGCATTTGCACTGATGGTGACATTTACTCTGCCTTTCTGCCCTGGCAATGGCCCAGCTCAGGTTCACAACAGCAGTGACTGCTGGAGTGGCAGCAGCTGCCTTGCAATATCAATGCCAGCTTCTGTTCTGCCCAGTCCACCCCGACTCATATCTCCTAGGTTACTGGCACAAAAGCCTAGAGTGTCGCTGCCTCCTCTCCACCAATCCCCCTCTCTATGCTAGTATTCCTTTCATCTCTCAAGAGGCATCTTCTCTACCCCCCTTCCTTTATCAAGGAAATGCTAAGGGATTTTTTTTTTTTATTTCCTTTTTTATTATTTGGTACTCAGGTCATTCCTCTTGCAACTTTTGGCTAACTAAAAGTATTAATCTCACTAAATAAAGTATTAATCTCACCTGAACAAAAGCTGTCCCATGGGAAATAAAAATGAATTTAAGAGATTTAAATATTCATTAGATAAGAAGCCCAAGGAAAATCTTAACTATACTTTAACTACACCTTGCTCCTTGGTTACTTACAAATCCTCCTTTTTCATCGGCCTATTGTTAAGGCTCTTTTGTTTTTGTTCAGTCATTTTTCAGTCATGTCTGATTTTTCATGACCTTATTCAAGGGTTTCTTGGAACAGATTCTGGAGTGGTTTGCCATGTCCTTCTTCAGATCATTTTACAGATAGTGAAACTGAGGCAAACAGGATTAAATGACTTGCTGAGGGTCACACAGCTAGTAGGTAGGTGTCTGAGGCCAGATTTGTACTCAGGCAGATGAGTCTTTCTGACTCTAGGCCTGGTGCTCTATGTACTACATTACCTAGCTACCCTGTTAATCTTCTAAGTACAGTGTCATCTGTAACCTGACCTACTTTACCTATAGTTTGTTTGTCAAAGTTTGTTTCCTTAGGGGATGTATGGAATTTTTGACTCTCTTAAACTAAATTTGTTCAACTTTTATGAAATTGGAGAAAGTATGGGATTTATTTTCTCTTTAACTTTTGAGGCCAAAGAGGAATGTACAAGATTGCAATATGTAAATGAAGTATGCCTCAGTCACTCTGGTGTAATTTTGAATATAAAAAGCCTTGTTAGAATCCTCGTAATTGTTCAGGTTATCTCTGAGGTCTAAAACTATGCTTAAACATAATAATAAAATCCAAGTTTTTACCTCTATAATTTCAGAGTTGTGGTGAATATGTATATGGCAGCAGTTATCCCCCACATGAAATCAGTGGGGACATATTTCTCCCATGACAGAGGGGTGATTAGTGTCTCAGAAAGTCATGACATATTCAGTCACTAGGTCATGATGCAATGGAGATTTTTGTCCTGATCATCAGGCATCCATTTCTTATGTCCATTCAAACTCTTTGGAAAACCTCAAAAGGTACTGTCAACAAACAAATAAACGAGAAAAACAAGCAGAAACCAAACATTTAATTTCTTTAAAACAACAACAACAACAACAATGCTGACAATGAAGGGGCATTCCAAGGAGAAAAAGTATTAAGATTTTAGAGTGTAGGGAGAAGAGTTTAGAGTGAAGTGACAGGAATGGTGGGGTAATGATAACCAGGCCAAACTCTTTCCCTACAGTATTGTTAAGTGATTCCTTGAGGCTTGTGGAAGCTTCAAGGTAATTTACACGTCCCTGGGAAGTAATTTACGCACCACAATCTAATTATGGGGGGTGTCATACCTAGGGGACTTCTAGTGAGCATGGTTGAAAAAAGAAACTCTGAATCATAACAACCGTGTTAGTTGAGCATAGTTGTGAGCCTAAAAGAGAATATACAAATATAATTAGGCCCAGGGTTTTTTGAGTTTAGTTTTCCCTTCCTGCAGGAAGTCTCAGGCTACATACTGGTCCTCTCTACAGAACCTAATTCCGATCAAAGTAGACTATTAACAATTTCCTTAGTTTATTCTGCACACTCCCAACTTCCTTTAAATTACTTGGAATTGGATATTTCTCAAAATCACCACCTGATTTATTTTTTCAGCAAGTAGCTATCTATCTCTGTGAAGAGGACACTTCTTTTTTTTTATTTACAAATAACCACTAATGGCTTCCCTATTCAAGGTAAAAAACAAACAAAAAAAAAAACAAAACAAAAAAAAAACAAAAAAACAAAACAAAAAAAACCTCTTATCCAAATGAAAAGATAGCTTGAGCAATTAAAATAAAAATAGATACTTAAAGAACTTGTCAAAATGATTTCCCTAGTTTTAGATATATTCATATTAGTGATAACAGAAACAAAACCTTTGAGAAATGTTCTGGGCTTGTGTCTAAGATAGTGACATAAAATTTCCTAGAGGAGCTGAACTATCCTAACAAACAATTTAAAACAGGGGTGGGGAACCAGCAGCCTTGAGGCCACATGCTCTAGGTCCTCAAATGTGTCCCTTTGACTGAATCCAAACTTCACAGAATAAATTCCCTTAATAGAAGGATTTGTTCTGTAATACTTGGACTCAGTCAAAAGGCCGTACCCAAGAACCTAAAAGGCCACAGGTGGCCTCAAGGCCACAGGTTCCCCACCCCTTGTCTAGAAAAGGTGCGAAAGGACACTAGATAAAACAATACTCAAGAAGACCAAAAAAAAAAAGACCAAAAAAGAAATTCCTCCATCCAATTCCGGACTATTCAAAAAGATAGCCAACCTTCAGGCTCTGGACCGAGTACATGGGAGGAAGAGATGATAGAAAAAAGTATTCTAGTCAGTAGGGCCAGAAATCACAGGATTATGATCCTGGCCCATCAGAGCTACAACACAGAACCCAAACAAGTCCTATTTGATTGTTGCATAGGATGATGAGGCCAGACAGTGCCTCTATGTATGGGTAGAATGTAAGGGGTGTTTAAGGAGGACCTCTAGTGTGAGGTCTTGCCTCTTGAGCCCTTTTCAGGGCTGCTCATCCATGTTTGGTTTCCATCTTCAATCCAACTCCCACCTGTGACTCCAAGAAGCTGTAGCATGCTTAGCAGTCACACCCTACCATCTTGGCTAAACCAGGTTGAAAGTAACCAACAGACTCAAACCCATCAATGAGTTGTGGGGGAGGCATCTATACCAAACATGTAAAGACTTCTCCAGGGGAATAAGTGGATGAGAACAATTTGTTCCAATGACCATCAAGGTAGCTAAAGCAGGTGCTATGGAGTACTAAGAGCTTGATCAAACATTGAAGACACTAAGGTCATCTAATGCATCCTGAGCCATTGTCAGTAGTCCTGACTTTTGTCTTGCCACTGGACTTCAATAACTCTGGAAGACAGACTGAGGCTGATGACTTTGTGAGACTCTGCCTCACTTAAATCCAATTCATGAGTGAGTCAAGGCATCACCCCATGATGTCATTGGTCTACTTAGAAATGAAGGACAAAAATGAGTACGCATGGGGCCATTAAAAAGGCCGAAAGTCTATGCTTCTGTTACCCTTGAAAGCCAAACACCAGGAGAGGAGTCATACCAGAAAGCTTGAGACCTCAATGGAGACTGTTAGGGGTTCAACAATTGATAAAGTCTACGTGTAATTGCTTATTGCCGAGGAGAAATGGGAAGAGATGTGGCCTAGGACAGTACCTGCAGAAGATAAGGATTTTAAGTTCCAGCCACAATATTCAGAAAATTCACAACAGGGGTAATAGTATCTGGTCTACGCAGGGGACAGCACCAAACAGGACCTGTCAACTCTATCAAAGAGTATGACCCTGAGATACAAAGTGACAAGAAAGACTATGAACTAAGAGAGGAAAATCCAGAAGAAGAGAATAATTGCACAATAGTCTCTGTCTCTAGAGAGTCTCTGGAGAGAGACTACTTATCTTAGACTAGATGGTCGAATATGAGTAGTAAACTCTGAAAAACAGAACTCAGTGAAGAAATAATAGAACCAAGTACTATCTTTGAATTGGTATCTATATGTAAACTATTTCACTGTGTTTTTGCAGCCCATACACAAGATATTCCAGTTATTTGAAGTTGAGATTTCCTAGTGGGATTTTTTTTTCTTCAAGTTTAGATATCCCTCTAACATGTATACTATTTCTATCTGTGGTCAAAATCTAGTGGATTATTTTGAGGCTCATGATTGACTGATGGAGATGTTATCACTTAGTTATATATCAAGGACCATGTTCTTTTTCCAGTCATTATTTTCTTCTTTAAGTTTTAACTCCTCCTCTACCTCACCCTCTGAAATTTGGTGCTCCCATGAATCACAAAATTCAGAAGACATATCCTCTTTGTGGTGAATTGTGGATTTTATTAATCTAATCCATGTTTACTTTGTTATTTCACCACCACAATATTGCCTCTATAGTGTGCAAAGAGTTTTTACAATGTGATTTCAGATTTAGTAGTTTTCAATCTCTATACAAATCCCAAAACTTGTCTTTTCCCTCAATCTATTCCTCTTTTCTAACTCAGGTGTCTACCAATTCTCTAATGATTCTTATACACTGGTCACTCAAGCTTAACATGCTAGTTTTCTAGGTGGGCATTGTTTCAATCCAGAGTAGATGCCTGACTTAAGGTACCAACTTTCCTCTGTCATAAGATACCTAAGTTTTGTCCACAGGCACTGCTTTTCTAAAAGACTCAGACCTAGCTCTTGTGTCAAACACAGGTGGGTATTTTATTTCTAACAGTAATGTGGATTCTGCTTCACCCCCAGATAAGAAGTCTATTTCTGAAATAGAGGTTTTAGCTTATACCTCTTCCTATACTCTTCTATTTCTGACAAGTTTACAACTCAGTTTCTTTGCTTATTAAAGCTGCACATTTCCTAAAGAATCCCTCTTCAGATAGAGGTTTACAAGATGGTTACAAGTAACTATTTCCTAATGGAATGTTGGGATTTTTTTTAGGAATTCCTGAATTATCAACAATGTCTGGGAGTTCATAGATTATATTCTTAGTGGATTCTCATGGCCTGATGCTACTATGGTCTCTAATATATTTTATATGTCATTTTCATAAAATACTCTCATAATATCCTGAGTTTCATACCTAGAATCTAATCCTATTATCAAATGAGATAACATACAGAAAGCACTTGTAAACCTTAAAGCATGATGTAAATGCTAGCTATTATTGTTTTATCATTATTACCAGTGGTGATAGTAGTAGATTTCTTAGTGTCACAATACTCATTATATTACAAAACATATCACACGTAATCCTATTCTCGAAAGATTGTTTCATAATTACCATATTAAAAAAGTATTAATACTTTAAACATTAAACATATTGTATCACTAAGCATAAAATAATGCATTAAAATAGGGAGATCAGGAAATTAACACTAAAAACATATGTAATAAATAGGTATAAAACCACATTCATAATATTGACCTACCACTAAGCGTAGCACCCAAATTAGGATTATCAGCCCTTATATTTAATCTCAGCAAAATATGTTTTTTTGCACTGTTAACAGGATCAAATCTTGGTCTTTTGTGTATATGTTTGTCATATGAATGTAACAGATTGATTGTAATAGAGGGAAATTCCCATGGCAACTAAAAGAAAATGAAACAAAATAAAAATAGGAAAAAGACTTTTTAAAATCAGGTTATAAAACTTCAGTGAAAAAATCAAGAAATTGTTTCAAAAATACCCATCAAAATTACAAATGCAAAAAAAAAAATCCCCTTTACTCCAAATAGCATGAAAAGCTGAGCTAAATTTAGCCATAAACTCAAATCCATCAAAAAGAAAGAAAAGCTACACTTTTTTTTGGAGTAATAATATTACCAAAACAATGTTGGGGGGAGGTGCTACTTAAGAAGAAGAAAGTAAAAGAAGTATTTAAAAAAATCCCAGGTGTAATTCCCTCATAAAGACCAATAAGTAGTGTTGGCAAACAAGGAATGATGAATTGTCACTCTCTCAAATCCCTTGACTTTATATCCCTGGACAGTTCATGCCTGTGAAACTCAATTCTTCCCTTCAAGGAGAAAGAGTTTTGCTATCAACTCATTCCTTCTTTTCACCCCATCCCATTGTCTGTCAGGATGGGTAAAAAAAGAAGTAGATTAAAGTGGATAAAAGAGAACTACTTCTTTGCTCCCCTTTGGTGCCGCCTAAGCTAGTCTCTCTACTGACACCCTTGACTTAATGTCTATTGGGTTCTGGTAGGCTCTGGACTATCAGCTTTTTATATCACAAGGTCCTGATTTCTAGGACTCTTTGCCATGGTTGGGGGGAGGTGTTTTGAAAGAAACATGGACACTTGGAATTAACACCTCAGGCAGTAATTCAATCCTGTGCTGGAAAAGTTCTTTATAAAGAGGCTGGCTAAGCTTTTTTTCAGGCCTCTAGCTAGTCACTCATCATTGCCATTCTCTTACTTCTTCAAGATCAAAATGCCTTTTCCTTTTAAATGGTCAAGGATTGGAAAAGAATTTCATCAATTTTCAAATGAGAATGGAAAGACATCTAGATAAAAAGCACCAGTTCTCATCTAGCTCTAATGAATAGTCTTCTTGGAGAGGAACTATATTCTATAATAATATGTCTAAGAGCCCCGAACCCCTCCAAATACCTATAACAAATGACTCTAAAAAAATTCTAAAGCAGCAGAACCCATAAAAAGACAGAGTGAAACAAATTTACAACCCAAGACAGCCTGGATGTTTGATCAGAAATGTATATCACACCCAGCAGGGAGAGAAACCCAGTTCGAGGTGGGTGCACAGGCAAGGCAGGCCTCAGCAAACCTGGAGCAGGCCTCAGAGGGCTGAATCACTGGCAGCTGTGGTGGTTTCCAGACTTCTCAACCCACAAATGCCAAAGACAACTTAGAAGGTCAGTGGGAAAAGTCTGTGACTGTGGTGAGAGAAGCGTGGAGTCCCAACCCTAGTTCCTGAGCTCTGCACTGCGGTGGCAGCTTCTTCTGGAGCTTCTGGCCCACAGACCTGAGGGGGAATCAATGACAGATCAGATAGGGTTTGCACATATCTCTCTGCCGGTGCAGAATTCTCTTGCTTTGCCCATGCTTGGATCTGGGTCACAGTTTGAGGTGGCAGTCCTGTGGAGATGAAGGGAACTGGCATGATGGAGCTTGTAGTGACTGTGGAGAGGGAATCCTTCTCACAGTTCCAATGCAGAAAAGAGTGCTTGTGGTCACTTATAGACCAGAGCACAGGCCAGGAAAGGAGTAAACACCTTGCCCCTTATCATACCACCTTGAAAGAACTGAAAATTTACAGGTTCCTAGAAGTATCTCTGAAAACAGTTGCATAAAACCCCTGACACTTGGGATAGTACATTCTCCACACTGGAAGCAGACCCCTACCTTAACAAAGAGTTTAAAACTCAAGGAATTGGCTGGGATCATGAATAAACAAAGGTCCAAAAAGAGTCAGACCATAGAATCTTTCTTTGGTAACAAAGAAGATCAAAACATACAATCAGAAGAAGACAAAAAAGTCAAAGCTCCTACATCCAAAGCCTCTAAGAAAAATATGAATCAGTCCCAGGCCTTGGAAGAGTTCAAAAAGGATTTTGAGAAGCAAGTAAGTGGAGTAGAGGAAAAACTGGGAAGAGAAATGAGAGTGATGCAAGAAAATCATGAAAAACAAGTCAACAGCTTCATAAAGGAGACCAAAAAAAGTACTGAAGAAAATAACACCTTAAAAAATAGACTAACCCAAATGGCAAAAGACATCCAAAAAGCCAATGAGGAGAAGAATGCCTAAAAAGCAAAATTGGCCAGATGGAAAAGGAAGTCCAAAAGCTCACTGAAGAAAATACTTCCTTAAAAATTAGAATGGAGCAATTGGAAACTAGTGATTTTATGAGAAGTCAAGATACTATAAAACAAATCCAAAAGAATGAAAAAATAGAAGACAATGTGAAATATCTCACTGGAAAAACAACTGACTTGGAAAATAGATCCAGGAGAGAGAATTTAAAAAATTATTGGACTATCTGAAAGCCATGATCAAAAAAAGAGCCTAGACATCATCTTTCAAGAAATTATCAAGGAAAACTGTGCTGATATTTTAGAACCAGAGGGTAAAATAGAAATAGAAAGAATCCACCAATCACCTCTTGAAAGAGATCCCCAAAGGAAAACTCCTCAGAATATTGTAGCCAAATTCCAGAGTTCCTAGGCCAAGGAGAAAATATTGCAAGCAGTCAGAAAGAAACAATTCAAGTATTGTGGAAACACAATCAAGATAAAACAAGATTTAGCAGCTTCTATATTAAGTGTCTTGAGGGCATGGGATATAATATTATGGAGGACAAAGGAGATAGGATTACAACCAAGTATCACCTACCCAGCAAAACTGAGTATAATCCTGCAGGAGAAAAAATGGTCATTCAGTGAAATAGAGGACTTTCAAGCATTCTTGATGGAAACACCAGAGTTGAATAGAAAATTTGACTTTCAAATACAAGACTCAAGTGAAACATGAAGAGGTAAACAGGAAAAAGAAATCAAAAGAGACTTATTAAGGTTGAACTGTTTACATTCCTGTATGGAAAGATGATATTTGTAACTCATGAGACCTTTGTCCGTATTAGGGTAGTTAGAGGGAAAAATATATGTGTGTAGATAGATAGATAGATAGATAGATAGATAGATAGATAGATAGATAG
>NW_020954579.1:21804457-21838207 GCF_900497805.2 Vombatus ursinus
TAGATAGATAGATAGATAGATAGATAGATAGATAGATAGATAGATAGATAGATGGCACAGGGTGAGTTGAAGATGAAGAGGCAATATCTGGAGAATAAAATTAAGGGGCGAGAGAGGATTATATTGGGAAAAGGAGAAAGGGAGAGGTAGAATGGGGTAAATTGTCTCACATGAAACAGACAAGAAAAGGCTTTTACAGTGGAGGGGAAATGGGGAAAGGTGAGAGGGAATGAGTGAATCTTACTCTCATAGGATTTGGCTTAAGGAGGGAATAACATACATACTCAGTTGAGTATAGAAATCTATCCTGCCCTACAGGAAAATAGAAGGGGAAGGGAATAAGAGAAGGGTGGGAGATAGAAGGAAGGATGGATTAGGGGAAGGGGTATACAGAATGCATGCCATCTTGGGATGGGGGGTTGGATGATATGGGCAGAAACTTTGGAACTCAAAATCTTGTGTAAGTGAATATTGAAAGCTAAAAATTAAAAAAATAATATGTCTAAGAAAGAGGAGATGGAGCAATCAATGTGTGTTTAGAATGATGAATGAAGGTAGGTTTCATAGGCTCTGTGTATTTACTCAGGGTAGGGACAGGGGAATTTATTATCTTCCTTCTCATTATTCAGTGAAGGTTTCCTGATTGAAGAGAGATAATTTTGAATGGAATTCAAAGCAATGGCAGTTGAAGGTATCATGGAAAAAAATATATTAAGATGTTACATTAAGATGATTTTGAATAATAACTTCATCCCAGATATATTAGTTGTTGTTTTACCTCATTCTCTCTTTTGCAGTTTCATGGAAAGGAAATTGTTTACAAGTTAGAGTACAAGTAAGGAGAATGCTTTGTTTTGCCCATAGTTGTAAACCAAGGTAGGGAGAAGCATCATTTGACATATAGAAATGGATGTATGTATGGTGCAACAAGGCTTCTGAATGCAAGTCACTTGTCACAAGTACTTACACTATATAGAAAACATAAGATAAAGTTAGATGCACAACTGGTGAGCCACTGGACTTGGAGAAAATGTGTTGTGTTGTAAGGGAGGAGACAAAAACTTCCTAATCTGAGAGATGGGTAGTCTCTCATTGTTCTCAAGTGTCTAAAACATGGAGAGCTTTGTCTTTTGGTGATATTTTTCACATAGAGACTATGGTAAATGAATATCAAAACCTCATCCTTGTATACAACTGCCTTTTTCTTTAGAAACAATTTTACTCTAAAATGGAGATTCTCATACCAAGAATAGGAAAATACAACATAAGCCACCTCCTTGGTTTTCTGCCACCATAGTTCATGTAATAACATATAGTCAGAATAGATATTTCCTGCAACTTGCTAGTATATATTCAGGCAAAGTATAATAATTTGGGAAACTATTGAGGGAAGAAAATCTATTTTGGAGGAAACAATAGAGTTTAGGTTATGAATCATTCTGATTAGCTTTCTACATTATGCCATGTGATAAAGGAACAAAATAATGCAGTGAGATGAAGTACTGTATTTGAAATTAATGGATCTGTGTTTAAATTAATGCTCTGCTACACTTTATCTGTGTGACCTAGTATAATTTACTTTCCCTTTTTGATCCTTAGTTTCATCACTAAAATAGGGATGACTGAAAACTAAATGCCTTCTAAGATTTCTTCTAGCTCTGAATCCTACAATACTGTCCGTCCTTTCTTTTGCATTTTTATATACAGAGTAATTGGTAGAGTTTTGACTTCCCTGTGTTTTCTTCTGCACTCAGTTCACAAGTGTGGTATATAGTAACAGAACTGTAATTATAAATGTTATACCTGAGGCAAACTAGCATGGAGTCTATTCTCAGTTGAGTAGATGTGGAGGTGGGGACAGAATACTGCCTTGTGGAAGGGAAGTTAGAGCAGTTAGGGACTGCTCCCTGATAGGGAGGTGAGCAATAGAGTGATAAGTGTGAGGAGCTCACCTATGTGCAAGGTTCTCATAGCCCTCTTGTTGCTTCCCATTATAATTAGTTATTTTTGCTAACTAGGTGCTAAGCTCTAGAGCTTCTATTTAGGCAGCATTGAAAGTTCTGTCAGCACCATTTCAATTTGGCACCCAGGAACAAAAATTCCTACTTGCCTTACTTTCATTACATCTCTATATAAAATCTCTCATCTTAGATTCTGGTTCAGGGTATGAGATAACTGAAGTATAAATTGGGTTGCTATCTTATAAGGGTCAAAAATAGACAGAAAAATAGAAAATTTTGTGGCTAATGTAGCCCAATATCTTTCACCTCTGTGCACCCTGGGAACATTTCTGCTTATTGTAGCATAGTAACTACTATGAATGAGAATATCACCATAGTTAAGTTTATCTACTGGTTTACTCACTGGATCTGCAAAGACAAGACAAATTTTGAGCACAGAAGGGCTGCTGAGAATAGCACTCAGCTATCTGTAATCAGATGACCACGTGTTTTCTGTCAGCTCTTTACAAATACAACCATGGGCTTTTTATAAGCGCTTCCTCGACTCATGCATAAATGGTTACCATAGTTATGAAACTAATGCAAATGGAAAGAAAGGTACCTACATGGTTGACTTCAGTGGCTTTTTTGATGAAACAGTCTTTGAGGCTCAGAATCTTCCCAAACTAATATTTAGGAGAAATTCTATCTGATTTCTACTTTCTTCTTGGCAGCATTTTGACTATAACCTAATAACTGTATAATTCTGTCCCACCAAAGTCTAGTTTAAAATTTTTCACAGTTCAATATTATAGGATTCCCCCCCTCCATTTCTACTTTTACTTGCTATTACCTTCCTATATAACAATAGATTGAAGAGTCAAAATGATCTATCTCTAGAAGCAGATGTGTCTTCACTACTGACTCATACATTAATAGAATACTCAGCTTTTGGTTTTTACTAGTCGAGCAAAATGACCTATAATCTTTTTTATTGTTTTTTTAATAAATTGTGTGTTATAAACACAACAGTAAACAATAACCCAACTACTTAAATTTGGTTAGTAACTATTTACATTTAAGTGAATAGATTTCAAGTCATAAAATGTCACAACTTTTCAGTCATTCCCTCTAAGTCACCACAGAATTCTTTATTTTTCCATTCATTGTCATTCACTTCCCCCCCCTTTTATGGACTTGGTAACACATTATCTTTTCATCATCCTTATTTATTTCAGACACAGTGAGTAAATGTATCTAATGAATTCATTCTTACTTCTGCTTTTATTCACTTGATTACCTCCTTTAGGTAAATATCGTGTTGCTGAATAGAGAAAGAAGGCAAAGAAAGATGGAGAATCATATGAGTGAATCAATTCCACTCCACTTCTTACACATTTACTGAGAGGACAAAACCAAATAGTATTAGGTTAACTTTAGCTGCAGTCTGGAGTGTTATGTGCACTCCCCTGGTGCGGTATCAGTAAGTTTAGTATAATACTCTTTTATACAACTATAACTACAATGTCCACCATTATCTACCATTGTCTACTGTTGTAAGTTGCCTACTGGAATTCTAATCTTTTGCAATCCCTGTCTAGCTTCGTGACTTGTGCAGCCCTTCTAATGCTTTATCAATTATTTGCTTCTTTCACCAGTTATCAACAGACAACTGAGTCAGTGAAAGTTGTTTCAGTGAAGTGTAGTTCGCATCTGTCTTATAGAATCCTGCATTTTAGCTATATTTGCTTGTAGCCAGCTCCCTTGGTGTTACATTTAGTTTTCCACTTCTTCATTGGGCATCACAGCAGCATCAGTATCACATGAACTTTGGTACAGGGCACCTGCATTCACGTTAGCCTTCTTTGATTGGTAGTTGAACTCAGACTCTGTAGTTGACTTAGTACTACTAGCTAGCTCAGTCAAGAAACATCTAACTGGATACTAGGCAGAATATCTGTGGATATTTATTATTGACATTTGGAATTTCAGGCCATGCATATATTCTTTGAATTTCTCAGTGACTACACACTTCAAAAACATAAACTCTGGGTTGTCTATGGAGTAACAAATCTAAATGTTACTCAAGTCTTTGCTAGAAATTGTGACTGAGGGGGCTGCTAGGTGGTGCAGTGGATAGAGCACCGGCCCTGGAGTCAGGAAGACCTCTGTTCAAATCTGGCCTCAGACACATAATGCTTACTAGCTGCGTGACCATGGGCAAGTCACTTAACCTCATTGCCTAGTCAAAAAAATAAAAAAATAGAAATTGTGACTGAGGACAAACATCACTTTCTTGGTATAAGATCAATCTAAAACTCTCCAAACTGGCTTCTGTATGAAGGACAAAAGACTTGCTTGGGTCTGTATAGACTAACACTGGTAAATGTGAAGGGAGTTTAACAAGTGTTTCTAAACTTGGTCAGATTTGCCTGTCTATTGGTCTCTAAAGAGCATATGGATTTTATGACAACATTATATTGTTTACTGTAAGATTAGGAGTAAATTGAGAAAATCAATCACTTATCCTTACCTCAATTAAAGTAACTATTTTTAGCCTTAATACTTTTATCAGGTAAGGATAATTCTTTTGAATGAAATATCAGTTAAAGGCATTAAATTAATAAATGCCCATTCACATCCTGTAAGTAAGGGTATAACACAGCAAGGTGATTTGGAAAGCAAGTATTTGCATGTCTGGCTGTATAAAGAAGGGAGCTATTCCATTCAAACCCTTGAGAGAGAATCACATTGGATAGGGAGGAATAAAAGCCCTTCTATTCTCTTTTGCTCCCTAGAAAAGAGGAAGAAGACCTTGTGAACTTTGGAAAATGGGAGGATTTGACCTCCAATCAGTATCCTAGTACCATTGTCAGAACAGCAGTGACTAGCAGCAGTTTTTATATCAGGAAGTAAGAATGAATTAGACATACTGAGGAAAGGAAACTTTAGGATTATACAAGGAGGCCAATAGAAATCTACATCATGCCTAAGGAATATACATATATATATATATATATATAATTATAATATATATATATATACCCCTTAATTTTGCATCACCATGCATTTCTGGAAATATGCTCACTAGCCATTTAGCAATGCCAGCATAGTCATTTTGTTGTTCAACAAACATTTATAAAATGCTAACTATTCACTGTACTTAATGCAGTCAAGGCAAAAAATGAATGGTGAAACAGGCCCTATCTTCAAGTCCACATTCCAAGATAGAAGACAACATAATTAACTAGGTAAAAACAAGATGTATATAGAGCAAATGGAAGGATAGGTATCATCCTGTTTCTACATGGTTTTGATTTCTTCTGCTAGGTTTCTTTAAATTATTTTGAAATCTATTCCAAATGTCAGTGGTGATATTTCAGCATGGAAAAATCAATTAAAATGCTGTTTCTTAACTCTATAGCTTAATATCATGTGTGGCCAGTTGTCGGCCACAATTTTGTCTATGATGATGCTTCAGTTCTGACCCAGTTTACTTTACTAAAATATTAATATGGGGTTTTGCATCCCTTAGATCTTCCCATTTTGATGCTGTTTCTCCTTTCTTGATGAGGGTTTGTTTATCTGTGCTTATACTGGCTTTTTGACCCCAACATTCAACTGAAATTCTTCTCTCCAAAGTTACCAGTAATGTCTTTAATGCCAAATTTAATGACATATTCTCAATCCTTGTTCTTCTTGACCTCCCTGGAGCTTTTGATACAGTTGATCACCCTCTTCTCTCTAGATTTCCATGACACTATTCTATCTTTATTTTCCTCTTTGGTCTTATACTCTTCTTCCTATCCTAGTTGTTCCTTCTTAGTCTCTTTTGCTGGATTTTTATCCAGATCACTCCTGCTAACTGTGGGTGAACTCCAAGCCTCTGTCCTGGGGCTTCTCTTGTCCCTTTCCATCATTTTGCTTGGTTATATCATCAGCTCCCATGTATTCAACTATCATCTCTATGCTGATGATTCTCAGTTCTCCTTATTTAGTCCTAACTTCTCTCCTAACCTCCACTATCTCTAATTTCTTATTGAGTATCTCCAAATGGGTGTCTTCTAAACCTCTTAAATTCAACACGTCCCAAACTGAACTCATTATATTTTCCCCTAAGTTCTTCCCTCTTCTCAACTTTGCCATCACTGTAGAGAGCACTACCATCCTCCCAGTCAATCAGGCTTACAACTGAGATATCATCTTCAACTAATTACTCTCACATTCCTCAAATCTAATTAGCCACTATCATGTCTACTTTATTTTCATAACACCTCTTATATATCTCCCCTTCTATCCTTTAGCTCTTCTACCATTTGGTCTAGCCTTTGGTCATGCCTGGACTATTGCAAAAGTCTTATAGTCTCCCTGACTCAAGTTTCTACCTACTCCAACATACTCCCTATTCAGCTGTCAGATGGAGTTTTGCAAAGCACAGGCCACATTCCTTCTACTCAATAAACTACAGAGGCCAGGATTATTACATCCTGTATCAAACATAAGATCATCTGGCATTCAAAGTCCTTCATAACTTGCCTCACTTCTATCTTTCTAGTCTTCTTTCACAAGAAAGAAACAAAAAGAAAGAAAGGAAAGGATAAAGATAAGAAGGAATCAAGGAAGGAAGGAAGGAAGGAAGGAAGGAAAGACAAAAGGAAGGAAGAGAATATCTTTTATGTACCAAGCACTAAGACACTGAGACACAAAAATACAAAAAGCAAAGACTTCAAGGGGCTCCCCCCAGGGAAGGAGGTCACAGTGAGAAAGAGGGAAAGACAATACATAAAGAGAAATGGTGACCAAGTCCAGAAAACTACAGCTATAGTGAGATAGTAGTGAGTAGGGCTGTATGGGGAGTTGATTGACACACCCCATGCCAGAACAACGTTAAAATTTATATGATCATGGTTTAAGTTTCAGGAGCCAGGGGAGTGAGGAAACAAAGAGTAGCTAGAGATGCTACTAAAGAAATGGCCAAATAATCAAGAGAAAAATGAAGTATTTTGGGGGGGTGGTATTAAGTAGTGGTCTTGGAGTGGCATCATGAATCAGGAGAATGGGGTCTCTGGGTGGATTATTTTTCCTGGATGCAAGGTTAATGCTATGGAGGAGATAAACAGATAGTCAGTAGTGAAGTGAAACATGGCTGGGAATTTTCCTGAAAAGGAAAATATTTGTGAGATTGATGATCTTTTCAGGACTTTTCCATTTGCTCAAATGGTTTCATGTGGTCTATCAACTCATCACTGGTCATGTTGTTTCCTTGTTATAGGAGTATTTAAGGACACACTTAACTCAGGCCAACCCTGTAGTCTTTTGGCTATTTAAGCCATGTTGAGCACTTCTGCTTTTTCAAAGGATACTAGTTCTCATCCTATTAATCTTGATAGGTGTCTAAACACTTGTGCCTGGAATTGGGAAGATGATTCCCCTTTGCACTGAATGCTCATACCAAATTCTGTAAATGTCATTGCATCTGATAGACCAGAGTTATAGAATGAAAGATCTTTGAAGCACTCCTTACATGTGATTACAGGGACTTTTTTCTTTTGATCTCTCATGTATTAAAAAATGTAGCCTTGGAAACTTCCCATTAAAAACAATTTATCCTGTCCTTGTCAGATGCCTGCCAGCCCCCCAGTAGTTATATTTCATATGAGGCTCATACCTCTAGAGTTTTCTCCCAGAGGGTCCCCTAAGATCTCAGTCCTATTTTTGCTATCTTAATAAGGTGTCTAGTCTTGAACCAGTTCATAGTTGTGACTTGTCTGTGCAATCCAAGTGATTTAACTTTCACCAGATACACAGATGAACTATTTCTGCCTATTATAGGAAACCGAGTTTTGATCCTTCCCACAGGTGATGTTCCTCTCCTTGGCTTAAGAGAATTAGCCCTCCATTTAAATACAGAGAAAGCTTTCATTTCTGACACAGAGAATGTGATATCAGCCTCATCCACAAATGAAGGGCCTGGATCTGATCACATGAAACTTGCTGGAGTTTCCAGTTGTAGTTATGACCTAAAGTACAGGTTTAAGTTGAAACCTCAATTACTATGCTGCCCCATTACTCATGAATATTGCCATTTTTTTTTAAGCAGAACTCCTCCACTTTAGCTGGAGGATTCTAAACACATTCTCAGGTACTGTACATTATGTTGATTTTGTCGCTATCTGGTAATTCACGAAACAAATTACTAGATCTTACTGTCATCATTCCATTATAAACTACTCTTCAGTTTCCCAGCTTTTTGACTATGTCTTTCAGTATAAGCATACCTCAGAGATATTGTGGGTTCAGTTCCAGACTACTGCAATAAAGTAAATATCTCAATAAAGGGAGTCACATGATTTTTTTTGGTTTCCCATTGCATAGAAAAGTTATGTTTACACTCTATTGTACTCTATTAAGGGTATAATAATATTATGGCTAAAAAGCAATATACATACTTTAATTAGAAAATACTTTATTGCTAAAAATGCTAACCATCATCTGAGCCTTCAGCAAGTTGTAATCTTTTGGCTGGTGGAGAGTCTTACCTCAATATTGATGACTGCTGACTGACCAGGGTGGTGGTTGCTAAAGATCAGGGTGTTGTTGCAATGTCTTAAAATAAGACAACAATGACATTTGCTGCATCAATCGACTCTTTCTTTCACAAAAGATTTCTCTAGAATGTGATGCTATTTGATAGCATTTTACCCACAATAGAACGTCTTTCAGAATAGGAGTCAATCCTCTCAAACCCCAACACTGCTTTTATCAACTAAGTTTATATATAGAGATACAGATATATAAATATAGATATAGATACAGATATATAGGTATATATATATATATATATTATTGTGTCTCAGAGAGATGGGAAATGTCAGTTGGTACAGAAGATAAAACACACAAAACATTTGTCGATGGAGTTCACTGTCTTATATGGACAAGGTTTTTGGCTCCCCAAAACAATTATAATAGAAACATCACTGATCGCACATCACCATATCAGATATAATAATGATGAAAAAGTTTGAAATATTGTAGGAATTACCAAAATGTGACACAGAGATACAATATGAGCACATAGTGTTAGAAAAATGGCACCAATGGAATTGTTCAATGTAGGGTTCCACAAACCTTCAATTTGTAAAAAATGTAAAATCTGCAAATAGCAATAAAGTAAAGCACAATAAAAGGAGGTATACCTTTACTTTTTCATACCTTCACTATCATAATCAATACATCCTCTGGTTTCAATGTCCATTAACAACAGATTTCATATACAGCATTCATACTTTCATAATATTGATTTACAATGGAAATATTCAATCACAGTATGCAACTGAACTTGACATTCAGACTTATACCACAAAGACACTATAAAGCCATGCTCTAAGTAATTGACCTATAATAAGAAATAGTGAATAAAATATGTAAATTGGCAGCAATGACAGCATTAGCTGTAAAAGCCCAGGCAACTAAGTAATAGTGTTAGAGTCATTAAATAACAGATCTTCATATGCAAAAGTGAATTGGTATTGTAGATGACTAGATACAATGGAAGCAATTAAATGGAAAGACTAAAACCCCAAATACCAAACCAAACACCAGCAAAACAAAAGAAAATCAAAGGCAGAAATAGGGTGAAAAAAAATCAAGCTGAAAATGTTAGTGTGTCTCTTGGGGCGGAGCCAAGATGGCGGAAGGAAAGCAGTGACTGTCTTGAGCTCTCTCCCAAAGCCCTCCAAATACCTATAAAAAATGGCTATACACAAATTCTAAAGCAGCAGAACCCACAAAAAGACAGAGTGAAACGAATTTCCAGCCAAAGACAGCCTGCATGGTTGATCAGAAAGGTATATCACGCCAGGCGGGGAGAGGAGCACAGCACAGCGTGGACGCAGGCTGCAGTAACCCTGGAGCAGGCCTCAGAGGGCTGAATCACGGGCAGCTGTGGCAGTTTCCAGACTTCTCAACCCATGAACACCAAAGACAACTTAGAAGGTCAGTGGGAAAAGTCTGTGACTGAGAGGAGCTAGGTCTCAGCCGCAAGTCTCAAGTGCAGCCCGGGGCCGTGGCTTTTCCCTGAGCTTCTGGCCCACAGACTGAGGGGGAATCAAGTGGCTGATCAGAGGGAGATTGCAAGGATCCCTTTGCCAGGGCTGAGGCAAGAATCTCTTGATTTACCAGTGCTTGGATCTGGGTCGCAGTTCTGAGGAGTGGTCCTGGGGTGAGGAGGAATGCTGGTGCAGTGGAGCTTGTTGTGGTGGGGGAGAGAAAACACCTCACCCCTTATCATACCACCTTAGAAGAACTGAAAACTTACAGGTCCCTAGAAGTACCTCTGAAAACAGCTGTACAAACCCCCAAAGCCTGGGACAGTACACTCTTCACATTGGAAGCAGACCTTTACCTTAACAAAGAGTTTAAAACTCAAGTAATTGGCCAGGATCATGAGTAAGCAGTGCAAAAAGAGTCATACTATATTATCTTATTTTGGTGACAAAGAAGATCAAAACATACAATCAGAAGAAGACAACAAAGCCAAAGCTCCTACATCCAAAGCCTCCAAGAAAAATATGAATCAGTCCCAGGCCTTGGAAGAGCTCAAAAGGCATTTTGAGAAGCAAGTAAGAGAAGTAGAGGAAAAACTGAGAGTGATGCAAGAAAATCATGAAAAACAAGTCAACAGCTTGCTAAAGGAGACCCAAAAAAATACTGAAGAAAATAACACCTTCAAAAATAGCCTAACCCAAATGGCAAAAGAGGTCCAAAAAGCCAGTGAGGAGAAGAATGCCCTAAAAAGCAAAATTGGGCAAATGGAAAAGGAAGTCCATAAGATTACTGAAGAAAATACTTCCTTAAAAATTAGAATAGAGCAATTGGAAGCTAGTGACTTTATGAGAAATCAAGACACTGTAAAACAAATCCAAAAGAATGAAAAATTAGAAAACAATGTGAAATATCTCACTGGAAAAACAACTGACCTGGAAAATAGATCTAGGAGAGGGAATTTAAAAATTATTGGACTATCTGAAAGCCATGATCAAAAAAAAGAGCCTAGACATCATCTTTCAAGAAATTATCAAGGAAAACTGTCCTGATATTTTAGAACCAGAGGGCAAAATAGAAATTGAAAGAATCCACCGATCTCCTCCTGAAAGAGATCCCCAAAGGAAAACTCCTCAGAATATTGTAGCCAAATTCCAGAGTTCCCAGGTCAAGGAGAAAATATTACAAGCAGCCAGAAAGAAACAATTCAAGTATTGTGGAAACACAATCAGGATAACACAAGATTTAGCTGCCTCTACATTAAGGGACCGCAGGGAATAGAATATAATATTCCGGAGGGCAAAGGAGATAGGATTACAACCAAAAATCACCTACCCAGCAAAACTGAGTATAATCCTGCAGGAGAAAAAACAGTCATTCAGTGAAATAGAGGACTTTCAAGCATTCTTGATGAAAAGACCAGAGTTGAATAGAAAATTTGATTTTCAAATACAAGACTCAAGTGGAACATGAAGAGGTAAAAAGGAAAGAGAAAATCATAAGAGACTTATTAAGGTTGAACTGTTTACATTCCTTCATGGAAAGATGACATTTGTAACTCTTGAGACCTTTGTCAGTACTAGGGTAGTTGGAGGGGAAAAAATTATATGTACATATATATAGATATAGATAGATAGATAGAGGGTACAGGGTGAGTTGAAAATGAAGGGGTCATATCTGGAGAATAAAATTAAAAGGTGAGAGAGGAATATACTAGGAGAAGGAGAAAGGGAGAGGTAGAATGGGTTAAATTATCCCACAAAAAAAAAAAAACAGGAAAGAAAAGACTCATAGTGGAGGGGAAATGGGGGAAGGTGAGAGGGAATGAGTGAATCTTATTCTCATAGGATTTGACTTAAGTAGGGTATAACATACACACTCAATTGGGTGTGGAAATTTGTCTTACCCTACAGGAAAATAAGGGGGGAAGGGGACAAGAGAGTAGGGGAATGATAGAGAAGAGGGCAGATTGGGAAAGGGAGTAATCAGAAGCAAATACTTCTGAGGAGGGTCAGGGTCAAAAGAAAGAATAAAATAAATGGGGGGCAGGATAGGATTAAGGGAAATAGAGTTAGTTTTTCACAGCATGTCTACTATGGAAGTGTTTTGCATAACTGCACATATATAACCTATATTTAGTTACTTGCCTTATCAATGAGTGTGGGTGGGGAGGGAGGAAGGGAGAAAATTTGGAACCCAAAGTTTTAAAAACACATGTTTTAAAAAAAAATGTTTTCACATGCAACTGGGAAATAAGAAATACATGAAATGGGGTATAGAAATCCATCCTGCCCTATGGGAAAATTGAAGGGGAGGGGGATAAGAGAAGGGGGGAGAGATAGAAACAAAGGCAGACTGGGGAAGGGATATTTAGAATGAATACTATCTTGGGGTGGGGGAGGGGTGAGATGGGGTGAAATTTTCGAACTCAACATCTTGTGGAAGTAAATGTTGAAAACAAAAAAAATTAAATAAAAATTTAAAAAAAGAATTAAAAAGAAAAAAATAAAATGTTAGTGTGTGAAAATAAAAGAAAATAGCATAAAAGTAAATGGAAATGCATTTTAAAAGGGGAAAAATGTGACCACCTTATAAAATGCAACAAGTAACAAATCTAAATAAAAAAATTGAGCAGATAACAAACCTTCCAGGTAATAGCAAAACCAATGAGCTAAATTTAAGTCTTAACTCAAAGCATCAAAGGAAAAATCAAATGACATTAAATTAGAAAAAAAATTAAAAGTGAAATTAAAATTTTATTAGTACAGGTATCTCCAGTGTTTGTAGAAGTAAAGCTGAAAAATTCTTCTTGAATGAGCAGGAAGAATTAAAACCATAAATAAACTTACAAAATATAAAGATAAATTTAAAACACAAAACAAAAAAAGTATCCAAGATGAGATCTTCACAATATCAAATGAATTAACATATATAAAGTGTTTTGTAAACCTTAAAGTACTATTTTAATGATAGCTATTATTAGAAAGGGGCAGGTAGGTGGCACGGTAGGTAGAGTGGCAGTCCTGGAGTTAGGAAAACTCATCTTTCTGAGTTCAAATCTGGCCTCAGACACTTAGTAGCTGCGTGAGTCTGGGCAAGTCACTTAACCTTATTTGCCTCAGATCCTCATCTGTAAAATAAGCTAGAGAAGGAAATGGCAAAAGACTTCAGTATCTTTGCAAAGAAACCCCCAAACAGGGTCATGAAAAGTCAGGCATGACTGAAAATGACTGAACAACAATTATTAGGAAGTAATGTCTATGTAGGGATTTTTTTTTTAAAGTGATAAGTTAAGTGATAAGGATGCTATTGGAGAAGAATAAAAACTTTCTTACTTCCTCTGCCCACATCTTCGTGATATGGGCATCATCTGTCTTTTGAAGTCATTCTCTTTCCCTTCCTAAATGATGTGACTCTCTCTCTCTAATAATCATTGCCCTGAGGTATACTTCTTTATGGCAGCTGAGTGGTGAAGTAGATAAAACTTTGGGGATGAAGTAGGGGAGGCCTGAATTTAAATTCGGCTTCTAACACTAGCTATATGACTCTCATCAAGTCACTTAATCCTGTTTGACTCATTTTTCTCATCTGTAAAATGAGTTGCAGAAGGAAATGACAAACCATTCCAGTATCTTTGACAAAAAAAACCCTAAGTGGGGTCACAAAGAATCAGACATGACTGAAATGATTGAATAATACCAACAAATACATACACGTACACATATTCATATAATACACCTATATACACACACAGAACCCACAAATCAGTGCTTGACTTGAGGGCACTGACTGGTATTTACTAAATGTGTATTGTCTTTTGTATACAAAGTGGATGCTACTGACTTGATATTAAGTGTAGTCTTTGAATTGTGTTTCTAGTAGCAATGATGGACTCTCTTACCTAACCCATCTGGTAATAAATAGCCTACTGTTAACATTACTCATGGATCTAAATCTCAGAGGTCCAATTGTAATGAATCTGTGTCATGAAAAGCCAGAAGATATGAAACTGGAACTAGGACAGAATTAGCCAATAAAATATAAGCATTTAGTAGCTGTTCATACTGTGGGTATGTCAGGGTGCAGTGGTATGGTAGGTTGTGGAGTTGCTTATGGAGACTAGTGTCCTTTTCTGGGATGAGAAACCACTTTCACCATATTGTTTATAAATGAATATGATGGAAATGACCTGGAACCAACATTTTATGCTGAATGCTCCCATAGAGTAGGGACTATGCTTTACGGATTTTTATATCCCCAAAGCACCCACTCCATACAGATTACATAATAATTGCTAAATAAATATTTCCTGAATGACAGCAATGAACTAATGTAGGATAGTCAGTAAACTTTTTGGTAGAGGGAGATATTGGTTGTAGTTTATACAAATTATAAAATCATTTAATGTCAGTATTGGAGGAGACCTTAGAAATTATCTAATCTGATTTGCTAATTTTATAGATGAGAAAAATGAATTCTAGAGAGATAAAACAGTTAACTCAAGATTGTAGAATCATTAAGTTATAGGTAGAAAGGGTCTTTGAGGAAGTTATATAGCTCAATGGATAGAGCACTGGTCCTGGAGTCAGGAAGACCTAAGTTCCAATCCAGCTTCAGACCTTTACTAACTGTGCTTCAGACACTTATAAACTATGTGACCCTGGGCAAGTCACTTAACCTATGTTTTCCTCAATCTACTAGAATAGAAAGTTGCAAACCACTCTAGTATCTTTGCCAAGAAAACACCACGGACAATATTGGCATGCTATGGTCCACAGGGTCACAAAAAGTTGGGCAAGGCTAAACAACAAAAAGAGACTTTAAAGGTCATCTAGTACAATGCCTTTAGTTATAAATAAGGAAACAGACATTCATTAAATTTCAGTGATTTGCCTAAGATGACAAAGACCAGTCAGTCAATAGCATTTATTAGGCTTTTGCTATGCACCAGGCATTATGGTAAGTGAGGTCTTTAAATGACTTTATTGATGATCTCCTACTATACCACCAGCTATCATAGAGGATTTCATGTTGGTGATAGGCCTTGAGAAGTGTCATGAAGAATTGAAGAATTTTCAAAGGAGAGAAGACAATTTAAAGCATGAAGCAGGAATGACTCTAAGGACACAAAGGGAATTTAGGAAGACACCGGTAAACTGAATAATATATCAGGTAAGAATTAAGAAATACCTGGCTTTTATCACAACCTGTTCGTGATAAAACAAAATATTTTTTTATTTATTTAAAAAAGGAAATCTTCCAATCATGGGTCACACAGATGTGGAAAGAATGTAACAGGAAGATATTTTCCATTTCCACTTGGCTAAATTTTGATTCAGAGGCAATTTTAGAAAATAAATTTTGTTTCCTTCTGACTTAGGGTAAAAACATCATGCAAGTGTTCTCTTTTCCAATAAGTGGTGGTCCAAGAATATAAAAAGGTACCTCCTGGCATAGCATTTCCCTTTGGCCTTTGGTGAGTACATAAAAACAATAAGGAAGTCTGGGGCTTAATGACTAATGCTACTGTTGATATCAAATTTATGATACCAAGTAAGCTTTAACTAATGATGGTAGAATTGCCTCAGAATAGACTACTCCACCCATCTCTCTTGGCCATTAACTTCAATTAAGGAGCTTTTCTTATTTTTTTATATGGTGAATTCTCTGATTTGTATACCAAATGGAGCTAGAATTGGAAAAAACATTATTTGGAGGATCATGTTTTCTTTATCTTTGTATCTCTCTCAGCATCCACTACTGGGTTTTTCATGTTTTGTTTTGCTTTTTGTTTGTTTGTTTGTTTTTTCCATTCAGCAATGTTTATGAACTTGAGTTGATTTCACAATACAAATAGGGAAATCAATTAGCCTTTATTAATAAGCTTCTATGTTCCAAGAACTGTACTAAATGTTTATGATACAAAGAAAAGCTAAAGATAATTCCTCTCTTCAAGGAACTTACAACCTAATGGGGGATTACAGCACAGAAAAAGAAACAGAAGAGCAGGTAGTGAGAGGTAGAAAGGGAAGAGGGTATATTGTGAGAGAGCATGATGGATAGAGAAGTCCAGAGGAGTATAACAGGAGGGAATATGAAGAGATGGCTGGCTTGCACTCCCTCAGAAGAGATCCATCCAATCAAAGTGGGGTGGTATACCAAGAACGAAGGGTATGGTTGTGTTCCAGGATAGAAGTGCTCTTTCAAAGGGAACATATGAAGTGTGAGTTCCAGAACTGAAGTGATCTTGTAGGATGAAAAGTCTCCTGGGGAATGATAGATAAGTCCAGGAAAGAAGTCAGGTGGGAAATGAAGAGAGCAAAGATGTACCTTCTTGCCATTATTATTCAAGGTACTTCAATAAATGCTGACTATGTTAGTCAGACAAGACACCAAATTTAAATCTGTGAACATCAACACAGAGGAGATACAATAATCCCCCTTGTCAGAGTTTATGGAGTTAGAAAACTCCAGAGAAGCAGTAAAGAAACTAAATGAAATATTTTAATAGTTTTAAGAAGGTAACAGAGCACAAAATGAGTGCAACAAAATCAGTGTTTATAAATAGTATTACCAAAGACCAGGAAGAAATTATAATAAGAAATTTCACTGAAAAAATATTTTGGCATATCTTGGATTTCACCAAGTAATGTACTAGGTGAAAAGTGGTGTAAAAGACTTGGATTGAAACTGACATGTAAGAAGTAAGTAGATGCTAAGGCCAGATGGATGTGGACTTAAATGTTCCAGACAGAGTTATTTTGGTTGTTTTAACAGCAGGGGAAAAGATAATATAAAAGAAAAGGAGAATTGTGTGCATAAGGTAAAAGACCCACATATATTGTGATGGCTCTGTCTTAGTGTTTATCTATTATTGTAAAGGCCAAAAACAAGGAATGTGACTTTGTGGAGGTGGGAGAGGGATAACAAAGGTAGCAGATAGTTTGGAAAGAAGGGGGGTATTTACTTATCCTTGCTATGAAATTGGCATAATCCAAATTTTCTGGCCAAAATACATTTTTTCTGGTGTTTTTCCTGTCTCTAATTTGCAGGGTGTTATGTCAAATAAACTGTCAACTACTTCCAGATAGATGACCAGATTGTAGTACATAAAAATTCACTGAGCTGATTCCTTTTTACATCATTGTTTTCCACTGGAGAGAAAGAGCCTGCATTTTTGAATCCCTGGTTCAAAGATAATTTTCTGATGTCTATTGTCACATATGTAATATTAATTGCAAAATATGATGTTCTTTTATTAATCTCCTCCTGAATACTCTTTCTTCTCTAGTTTTTTTTTTTTTGTGATCTTATTCTCTCTTACTTCTCCTATCTATCTTTCTCACCACTCCTCAATATCTTTAAATGGTTCAACATCGGTATCTGGAAGCCTTACCCTGAACATTTCTTAACTCTCTTCTGAACTCTCTTTTCTCTACATTCTGTTTTAGTGATCTCATTGGCTTTCATGGGCTTAATTATCATTTGAATTACATGACTCAGAGATTTATTTATCTAATTACACATCACCAAATGGCTATTAGATATTTCAAGCTGGATGTCCTAACATTTCAATTGGGAGATACCTCAAATAGAACTCATATTTCTGCAGAATCCCACTCCTCTTTGAAATCCCCCAATTTCTGTGGAGAGTATCATAATTCTTCCAGTTTCCTAAATTCAGAACCTTGGTATTATCTTCAATGCTATGCTTTCTGTTAATGTTATAACTGATAGACTTTTTTATTCACATACCTTGAGATTGTTGTTATAAATTAAAAGCTTCTTAGCAAAAATCTACCTTTCTTATTTTACATTGTGCTTGATGTTTTGAAAAATATCTTTGAAAACTAAAAAATAAAGATATATTTTGGTCTCATTATTAACAATTTGAAAGTCATATTTTAAGGCCTTTGGCATTTCTGATGCTCATGATCCCTTTAAAAAATGACACCACTTTTATCACTTCTATGCTATTAGTTGTAGATGTTAGATAAAGGTGAATATGATTAACTTTAAAATCAATTAGGAAACAATGTCATCATTTAAAGTCCATAGAAGGTGAGATATGATAGAGAAATATGTTGATTTACATCCATGAATGAAAAGGATTTCATACCTCAACTTAGGCATGAACCTGACTTTTTAATAATCTTTGAATCTGTGGGGAAAAAATAGTTTCTATACCCTGAATCTTCATTTTCTACTCAGATTCTCAGAATCATATTTTTTCAAGATGTCAGAATCATATTTTCTTTTCAGACGTAGAAGGAATTTCTGAGATAGATCTGGTCTAACTCCAACCCATATAAGAATCTTCTCTGCCATATGCTTGATGAGTTCAATCAACCTTACATGAAAATGTCTAGTTAAGATGAATCCACAACCTCTTATGGTAGACCACTCCTCTTTTGGAAAAAATATAATTAAATCACTGGAGAATCATAGAGTTGGAAGGGATTTCAGTACACATTTATTTCAACTTCTACCTTGAATCTTCTCTAATTGTTAGGGAGTTTTTCTTTACAACATACCTAAATCTTCCCAGATGTATTTTCCACTCATTACTCCTAGCTCTGTCTACTAGGGCCAAGCAGAAGAAAAAAAAAATCATGCTTCATCCGCATGACAGCTGTTCAAAAACTTGAAGAGAGCTACCATGTACCTACAATTATTTTTTTTTTCCTTCCCTACAGGCTAGACATCTCCAGTTGAACCATAACTAGGGTTGAGTAACTCAAATCTTTCCTTGGGGAAAATTTAGAAGGCATTGACTGCATTTGTATTCCTTTAGAGCAGAGCTTCTTAATCTTTTTTTCCATTCCAGACCCCTTTTCCTGTTTCCACCATTAGTTGGTGTTGCATGGCCTGAGGGCATGTGCAGTACAAAGTGTGTATGCTTTGTGTTCAGAACCAAGGCAAAAGTCAAGTTGTGCTGATGCACCACAGGCAAGTGCTGCCAGAAACACATCAGATTCATTACGCATTCAATTTTTAATTAATTTTTGGTAGTTGCATGTTCAGAAACCTTTTATTGTTGCCAAATTTGTCTTGACCCCATATGTTCCATGACCCTCAGTTTAAGAGGCACTGCTTTAGCATATAGAAACAACTCTATGTAGCACTTAACAAGAATAATCAGCTAAAATATGAAACTGCCAAAAGGCTTTTATCAGTCATGTAAACCCAAGTGATTTCCTTCTTGGCCCCACTCAGCCCTGTTCTTTCCCCCAGGTGGCAGTTACCCTAGCATTATTGTCATAGTATACTGAGCTATCTTCCCCCATGGACCTTTTGTTCTTAGGTCCTATATTTCTCTGATGATTCTCCATAAGGATAATTCCATCAGTTCAACGGAATGTGTCTCAAGAACTTCATTTAAAGCAATGTGCTGAAGGCAGCTTAGACCAGCTCATATGAGCCAATTGTTAATTTATCAGCCAGAGTATTTACACCTTGGAAACTGACAAAGGCTACAAATGAAAGCTTGGCTTATTGTGTTGTTGATTGTCTAAACATAAGAACATGATGAAAAAATATAGATAATGTAGATTAAACTTTAAAATGTGTCATCTTTTGTGGGATATCAGTTGTTAAGTGTTTATCAGCACATGATTTAAGGGCTTATTGGGCTTTTCTCCATTATATATTCTATAACTGCTTGTGATGAGCATTAAAATACTTATTTATGATTCTGACAATCCCTCTTTCCTTTAAATTATCTTAATGTAACATATTTTCAAAGCTCTTTGTCATCCTAGTCACCTTCTTCTGATTGTTCTCCATCTTCTTAATGGAATTCAATGTAAAAGATTCATTCTAGCCATGGAAGAGTACAGTGGGACTATTATCTCCTGAGATTTTTACTCTATGGCTTTTTAGAAGCAATATAAACCTTTGTTTGCAACATCATGTTTATATTGAGATGAGGCAATTTCATGTCTAGTCATGTCTCTCTCTCTTCTTATAGTAGTAGAGTGGATTTTTTTGAACCAAATGTAAGACTTTACGTTTCTCCCTATTCAATTTCATCCTAATAGATTTACCCCAACAATATAACATGTCAAGATCTTTCTGAATATGGATTCTTTTTAAAAACAACCCCCCAACTTTGTGTCACTTGCAAACTTGAGAAGCATGGTATCTTTACCAATAAAAGCACAGATTCCTGATGATATCAAACATTAATCATTCCATGGTGGGCCTAGCTATTTAGTCACTTTTGAATTTACCTAAGTGTCCTATTGTCTAGTATACTCTTCATTTTACCACAAAAATAGTAAGAATGACTTTGTCAAATGCTTCAATAAATTCTAGGTAGATAACATCGACAGCATTCCCTTGATCTGTCAGTTTAATAATCTAGTAAAAGAAAATGAGATGAGTTTAGCTTAACATAGTTTGTTTTGTATAAAGCCATGGTGACTATGATTATTTCTAGATGTTTAATTACCATCTTGTAATAATATGGCCTAAAGTTTTCCTCCTCTCCCCCTCATCCAGGAATCAAATATCTCTGATTCCAGTTTAGAGATTGCTACTTCCCTCACCTCCTATACATGCACACACACACACACACACTCACACACACACACACTTATCTTATCCCTATCCCTTTTGAAAAGGGCACATACAAACCACATGGACAAAAATATTTATTACAGCTCTTTCTGCGGTGGCAAAGAACTGGAAATTGAGAGGATGCCCATCAATTGGGGAATGGCTGAACAAGTTGTGGTATATGAATGTAATGGAATAGGATTGTGCTATAAGAAATGATGAGCAGGCGGACTTCAGAAAATCCTGGAAAGACTTAGACAAAATGATGCTGAATGAAATGAGCAGAACCAGGAGAACATTGTACACAGTAACAGACACATTGTGCAATAACTGATTTTGACAGACTTAGTTCTGCTCAGCAATGCAAGGATCTAAGACAACTCCGAAAGAGTCACTATGGAAAATGCTATTCACATCCAAAGAAAGAACTATGAAGTCTGAATGCAGATAGAAGCACGCATACTATTTGCTCTCCTTTCCCTTTGTTGTTTTATTGCTTTATTATTGTGGTTCCTCCCATTAGTTCTAATTGTTCTTTACATCATGACTAATGGGAAAATATGCTTAATATGAATGTAGAAGTAGAGCCTATATCAGTTGCATGACATTTTGGGGAGAGGGGAGGAGAGAGAGAGGGAGAAAATTTAAAAGTCAAAATCTTACGGAAGTGAATGTTGAAAACTAAAAATAAATAAATTATTAGAAAAAGGCACATAATTCAAGAACCCTGTGTCCCATCCCATCAAGTTTCATTGATTATTGATGTTGACTGGGGTTTTACCCCAGGGCACCAACGATGGGTAGGAAGGTTGCATGCTTGGTGGGCCTCCAGCCATTGCCACTTTTCTCTCTCTCATTGAGGACTGTGTTGCTATTGTGCCTTTTCTTTACCATTCATTTTTTCCAGGAGTTGGGGGATGAGAGAGGGGTGGGCTGAAACCAGATTCTCTGAGGCTTCTCTCATGGCAATACCCCTTTATGATTTGAATGTATTGGCAAGTATAGCACAGTAAAGAGAACACTGGGAATCAAAGGCATGAGTTCTTTGGAAATGCTAGTAAGTTGTCTTATAGTAAATATGAGTTGTTATGTGATTTTACTTCTTGAAACCTTTATTTTCCCGTCTGTAAAATGAGTATATTGGATGAGGTCAAAAATACTTTACTGGGGTTTATGGATCTCCAGGGAGGTTTATGTATAAATTCCAAGTTTTATCTAAACTTTCTATCACCCTAATATGTAAGGACAAATTGAACACTCAGTAGGTACTTAATAAATCATTATTTGTACATGTTATTAAAAGTGTTATGTTTTAATAAACATAACAAGTAGCAAAAGTAGAAGTACTATATTTTTCCAGACACATGAGATTTTAACAGAGCTGAACTCCCTGCTTCTGTGCATTAGATGGTGTCTTTAAAGTCTGGAGAAAACAGCATGTTTCACTGGAAGAGACTTGGATTTAGAAACTAAAGATCTGGATTCAAGTTAATCGATCAATATTTATTAAATACCTACTATGTTCAGTGGTACTATGCTGCCCTCAAGCAACTTACAATCTGTTGGGGGAGGCAACATGCAAACAAATATATACAATGAGAGCTACTTACAAAACAAAAGTCAAAGGAATCATTAACAAAGGGAAGTCACTAGAATTAAGAGGGGCTGGGGAAGGCTTCCAGTAAAAGAAAAAGTTTTAGTTGGGATTTAAAGGAAACTAGAGAGATTAGGGAGAGCATTGTAGATATGGAGGACAGTCAAAGAAAACCCCTGAAGCCAAGAGGCAGTGTCTTGCTAATAGAATGGCCAGAAGACCAGTGTTACTGTATGGAAGAGTGCATGTTGGGGAGTAATGTTCAAGAAGATTGGAAAGGTAGGATGGATCTAGGTTATAAAAGGCTTTGAATGCCAAGTAGAGCACTTTGTATTTGATCCTGGAGGTGACAGAGAGTCCCTGGAGGTTATTGAAAATTGAGGTAATGTGATTGGACCTGAGATTTAGGAAAATCACTTTAGTGCCTGAATAAAGCATGGATTGAAGTGGGAAGAGACTTGAAGCAGGCAGACCCATCAGTAGGCCATTGCAATTATCTAGGCATGAGGTGATGAAGGCTTACAATGAAGTGGTGGCAGTGTCAGTGAAGAGAAGGGAGTATATCCAACAAATATTGCAAAGGTGGAATTTACAAACCTTGGCAAAAGCTTAGATTGGGTGGAAGATAACAGATAATAAAGAATCCCATAGGGGTCCTGTGCTGCAATCCTTGGAAAACCAAGAGGATGGTGTTGCCATCTGTATGGAAATAGAGAATGTGACGAGTGGCATTTAAAGGGAAACATAATAAGTTCTGTTTTGGACATATTGAATTTAAGATGTTCAATGGATATCCAGTTGAAAAAGTTTGAAAGGCAGTTGGAGATGTGAGATTAGAGGTCAACAAAGAGGTGGGACAGGATAGGTAGATTTGATTATCATCAGCAAAGAGATGGTAATTAAAACCCTGAGAGCTAATTGAAGAGGTCTAGAGGTTTAGGGGTGCTTGAACCAGAAGATCTCAACACCGGGCCCTGCCTGAATGAATTCAACTCAAATCTTCTTCCAGCCAGAGAAAAGGTTTATTAGAGATAGATCATATAAGCCAGACTCTTAAGGAATCTGAACATTAGTAATGCCCAGAGCAGGCATGAGACGGTCTCAGCCTTTTGGGCATGAGAAAGTCTCAGCATTTGAATGGGGCCAGGGTGGATCTTATATACACTAAAGTAACTTTGGGTGGCCAGAGGAAGGGGGAGGGGTTGGGAAAAGGGTCTAGGTGAGAATTCTGTTTGGAAGGTCTGAGAGATTGAATAAACAACGGGAATAGATAATGAAGGGAACTGGAAGGAGGAAGTTTGAAAGGATCAGAAAGTGGGGTTAGGGCTTTCAAAGGGAGATAAGGAGAGTAGATAAGGAATCTAAAAGTTTAAGGGTCTTCCAGGATCTGTAAACAAATGGGAGCCAAATTCCTTTTGGCGAAAAGGGGCACAGGTCTCGGCTTCTGAAACTGAATGATACCCCATCATAATGAGATCACCAATTGAAGTAGTATAGAGGGAGAAGAGAAGAATACCAAAGGCAGAACTCTGTGGGACACTATTGTTACAAATTGTGATTAGGGAAGGGGGAGGTGTGGGAATCCAGCAAAGGAGACAGAGAAGGAGTGTTCAGATATATAGGAGGAGAATCAGGAGAGTGGTGTCCCAAAAACCTACAGAGAAGAGAGTATCAAGGAAGGGAAGTGATAAATAGCATCTAATGCTGCACAGCGGGGAAAGAGAATGAGGAGCTTGGCACCTACTACATATGCCAATATGTATTAAGCAAATAATTAACTTTCCTGGTCTCTTTTTCCTGATGTATCAAATAAAGGGACTGGACTAATTGACCTTTGATGTCTGTGTAAGCTCTAAACCTATGAGAAAAATCTCTCCATGCCCAACTTTCTCTCAGTATAAGTGATAAAATGTTGGAAGTGAGAACCTAAGCATAATGTAGTTCAATTTCTTCATTTTCACATATAAAGAAATTGAAGTTGGGGTGGAGTAGGCAAGAGTTAGAGAAGTGGCTTGTCTCACATCATATACATTCAGTGGAGATGCATTTAAAATGCCATTTTTCTCTTTCAAATGAAATGTGTTTTTTAAGGAGTCCACAAATAATAATAAGAAAAGAAAATATGATCTTTTATGTTCTATTTTTTTTGGTCAGTTGTGTGATGGTAATGAGGTAGTCCTTTGTTGAATACTGTTCAAAAAAGCCTATTTTCCCTCTTAATATATTTTTTTTTCAGATTCCAATATAAATGGCCAATAAATAGTCACAAAAAACTGATTTAATGGAGTCTGACCCCCATTGGAACAGATTGTCATGCATGCATACTATAATGTTTTTAAAAATTATTTTTGCATTATCAATAAAAGGAATAAGTAGTACTTAATAAAAATATTACTACACAATGATGTACCCACTGCTTTCACTCTACTCAAATTGTCCTTAAACAGTATATAGATATGTTCCAAACCAAGGAGTTCCAAGAAAGACACAATCCATTTATTTATTTTCCTCAAAATCATTTTTCTAATCAGCAGGGTATCAATAACAGCAAAATTATCAATAATAACAAAATAGCTAATATTTATATAGCACCATAAATTTTGCAAAGCACTTTACATATGCCATTTTATTTGTTGTTCACAACAACCCTGTGAAGTAGATGTTATTATTATCCCCATTGTATAAATAACAAACTGAAGTGGATAGAGATTAAGTGACTTACCCAAGGTCACATAGTTAGTACGTATCTGAGGTAGGATTCAAACTTAGTTATTCCTAATTCAAATTCCAACATTATATACTGTGCCACCAACTAGCTGTCCAGCTGCTAAGTCTAACCATAACCATAACTAGTATGATTTAGTAGGTACAGCACTGAACTTGGAGTCAGGAAGACTTGGATTCAAATCCTACCCAGTACACTTACTGGCTGTGTGACCCTGGGCAAGTCACTTCCATACCCACTCTTTCATTTATTTTATATATGTATGTATACATGTATATATACACATATGTACATATTTTACAATCATATTTATATATATTTTATAATTATAATATACATGTTTTATAATTATACCTAAAAATAATTTTTGACATTTAAAATATTGAGTTCAAATTATCTCCCTCCACCACCACCCCTCACCATTTAGAAGTCAATATAATATAGGTTTGACATACATGTGCATTCACACAAAACATTCAATCTCTCCCTCTTGGCCTTTTTTTATAGCATCATATATGGACTCAGGAAGGCTCTAGGTATGTAAGTTTCTCTTATGGAGGGTGATTTCTGTTCTATATCCTGCCACTCTCAGATAACTCCAATTGTGAGGGAAAGCCAGACATAAAAAGAAACCCTTTCATTCTCTGCCACATTTGCAGTCCTGCTTTCTCTGACCCCCTATATACTTGACTTTTACCATTTGATGTCATAGCAACCTAATTTTTACCCTGTGGCACTGCTTGGATCTTTTCACGTCTAGCCTTCAATGGTACATGTGCCGTCAGAGCATCAATATTTTGTCACAAAACATATCGCATAGAAAATATTTTTAAATTAATTCAGTTTGCAAAAGAAAACTCTGTGTTTGTATATTTAGTTAAACATAGGTTTTTATCTTTGAAGTCTTGCCAAATTTCTCTTACGACTCTTCCCTTATAAGGCAAGGTTACTTTCACTATTTCTATCAAAAATGACTTTTATCAAAAACACCCTACTCTTCTTATGTTCCCTGTGAAATTTTAGTCATATGTCTAACTTTACCTAGCACTTTAACCATTTTTGGGCCTGGAAAAACTTCACAAAACACACTTTCAAATCAACATTTTAAGGCCAATACAACTGGGAAAGATGGGGCAAAGGGACTCAAGATACAAGATCCTTTAGTATATGTAACACTGACTACCCTGGCCCCAACTGTCAGAAGGTTAGGTAGGTTACATTTCATCCCTCCTTCAGGATTCTCTACCATTCTTAAAGGGATTTGGTTCTCTGGCAATGACACCAGGCCCACTGATGGTGTTCCCTTAATTTTAGGGAGTGGTTAACTGTATCTCACTTCCATTTAGCCCCCAACAGTTGGATTAACTTTTACAAAGGAATATTTCCTTCAAAAGTATAATAACAAATATACATACATACTTACTCAATATATGGAAGGCATAATCCTTCCCCCATACCACTTCAATCTCTTGAGAAGGGAAGGGATCATAGCTTAAATTGATTTCTAAAGAGCACAGTTTCAAGTTTCAAATCCCCTCCCCTCCCTTCCCCATTCCCTCCCCTCTCCTCAGATGTGAGTCCAAGACTCTCTGGCTTCTCAGGGCTTCCCTGCTGGCTGGCTGGTTGCAATATCTTGTGGGAATCCTGACTCTAAGGTCATCATGACTCAAATTTTAGATCTAATGCACCTAGTGGGGATCACCTCTCAATTCCCAAAATTAGAAAAGGAAAATGACACAGAACAAACACAAACATCTCCAGGTCTATTTCTTGGAACCAGGGTAAAAGTGAGAATGACTTCTTTCCCTTCACTGATTCAATGCATTGCTCCTGGACTGTGGGTAAACTTTTTTTCTTCATTATCCCCACACAGCAGGAAGTAACATTTAGGAAAGAATTTGAGCCAGAAAGATTGAGCCAGAAAGTATTAAAGATGTATCCTGTTCTGACTAAGCAGAGTGCTTCTTGTTAGAGGATCTGGATATACCCAAGACAAAGCTTCTTGGGAGTCTCCATGCTATGGGCACTGGGCATGTTCTAAAAGCCCCTCATACATGGAAAAACCCAAGGAAATTACCTTGGAGATAGAGTCCCTCATGTATTAGATTCATTAAAGGGAGACTTTGGTATATTTCAAGGTTACATGCCAGAGAGGCAAGGTCTGGGGAAAGATTTAGTGATATATTCTCCTGGAAAAGGAGCAAGCCAGTTACCTGGTTATATCCTAATTTAACTAATTAGCTTTGCTACTTAGGTGCTATGCTCAATTGTTTCTAAACTGCGGAAGTTGTATCTAAATTTTTCCTACCAGTTTGATGACTCCTTGTTCTTCTTTGTCTTATTTTTATCCACATTGTGCCTGCTAACCCTGGGTATCCTCTAGGGCTCTATCTTAGGCCATCTTCTTTTGTCCCTTTATGCTATATTTCTTGGTTATCTCATCACTTTCCATGGATTTAATTATCATCTTTATGTAGATGAGTCTTAGATCTATTTACTCAGTCAAATCTTTTCTATTGACCCCCCAAACTCATATCCCCAGCTACTTACTAAACAACTTGAATTGGATATCCCATAGACATCTTCAACTCAACATGCAGAAATACTTATCTTTACCTCTAAAGTTCCCTCTCTTCTTAACTTCCCTGTTACTGTTGAGGATATCACCAGCAGGCATGTAGGCTCACAATGCAGGTGTCATTCTCGACTCCTCAATTTCTATCACCCCCTCCATCCAACCATATTTCCAAGTTCTGTCAATTCTACCTTCACAACATCTCTGGTAGATTTCCTCTTCTATCCTCTGGCATTGCCACCACAACAGTGCAGGCCCACATCACTTCATATATGTTCTATTGAAATAGCTTGCCAATTGGTGTCCCTGCCTCAAGTGTCTTCATGCTCAAGACCATTCTCCACTCAGCTATCAAAGTCATCTTCCTAATGTACAGGTCTGATCATGTTACCCCTTTTTTCTAAAATTTATTTTATTTTCAATTCACAGAACAAAACAAGTATTTCCATAACACAGTATAATAAAAAATATGATTTCACATGAAGCTTCAAATCTACCATGTATAACTTGCTATTTCCTCCAAATATACAATAAAATTATCATGTAAATTTCTTTTTTTTTCTTTTTTTCTTACTCCCCCTATCCTAGAGATGGCTACAATTAGACACAAATACACACACATGTGTAAAATTACTCTAGGTATACTTCTATTTATCAGTTCTTTCTCTAGATGCAGATAACATCTTTCTTCATGTCCTTTATTTTTATTTTGTTTATTTATAATAGTCAAAATGATTTATTCACTCAAAGTCATTCTTAAAACAATATATTGCTGTTACTGTATACAATATTCTCTTAGTTCTGTTCACTTAGCTCTTCGTAATTTCATGCAAATCTCTCCATGCCTTTCCAAAATCAGAGCTCACCATTTCTTATAGCACAGTATTCCATCATAACTATATACTACAACTCATTCGGCCATTCCTCAATTGATGGGGGTTCCTGCAATTTCTAGTTCTTTGCCACCACAGAGAGAGCTGCTATAAACATCCCATTCACATTCAAAGTTATAATTACTATTTGTGAATTTCTCTCCATCTTATTTTTATTCATTATTTTCTTTCTCCGTCTCTCTTTTTACCCTATCCCTGTTGCCTTATCTTCTTTCTTCATCCTCCCACTCTCCACTTCACCCACCCCTCTTAGAGTCCTCTTCTATCCCCTCCCCCACCCCCAATCTCAATCCACACACACCTCCAAAAGTACCTTCATCCTTTCCCTCCATTCTCACAAATCCCAAACCATACACCCTTGTAAAAAGTCCCTTCTCCACCATATCCCCCAGTATTTTCCCCTCTCTACATGTTCAGAAGACTTCTACACCCTTCCAGATGTACACATTGTTTTCTCTTCAATTCAGTTGAGAGTAAGGTTTCAACATTGCAGCCCTCTACCCCTCACCTGCTCCATTTCTTTATATTAGTTCTCCATTTTGTGCTCCATTATTATACTAAAATTGTTCCCTCAGCGCAGCTAGGTGGCTTAGTGGATAGAGCACCAGCCCTGGAGTCAGGAGTACCTGAGTGGCCTCAGACACATAACACTTACTAGCTGTGTGACTCTGGGCAAGTCACTTAACCTCAATTTCCTCACCAAAAATATAAAATGAAATTGCTCCCTTTTACCATTTCCTACCCATTTTCTTTAACAATCATGTCATCATATGTAACTCAGCCTCAACCTTTTTTTTCAAACTATCATAGTAATGAGGACAATTTTAAGAATCTGATAACATTTTCATGTATATAGTAAACAGTTTGACTTTAATGAGTGTCTTATAGTTAATCTTTAATGTTTTCCTTATATTCCTCTGGATATTTTATATAGAATTTTTCCTTGAGTTCTAGCCTTTTTGTTACAAGTACCTGAGAGTCTTTCAGTTTGTCAAATATTCATTTTTTTTCCCTTTCAGGGTTATACTCAACTACGCGGGGTAAATTATTATTGGACACAAGCCCAGCTCTTTTGCTCTTCAAAACATAATGTTCCAAGACCTACGGTCTTTTAGAGTAGAAGCTGTTAGGTCTTGTGAAATCCTGATTGTATTTCTACAGTATTTAAATTGTTATTTTCTTGTTGCTTGCTATACACACATATACACATATACATACACATACACATACACAAATACATATATATATAAACATATGTGTGTGTGTCAGTGTTTGTGTGTGTGTGTGTGTGTGTGTTTACTTAACTCTCTTGCTTTAAAACTTTAAGGCTATTTTCCTTAATAATTTCTTGTAACATTGTATACAGATTTTTTTAATTATTATTATAACTTTGAGATAGTCCAACAATTCCTATATTGTCTCTCCTCCATCTGTTTTCCAGATCAGTTGTTTTTCTAATGAGATGTTTCAGATTCTCTATTTTTTTCCAGTTTTATCATGTTTTGGTGTCTTATAATGTCATTCAGTTCCTCTTGCCCAATTCTAGTTTTTAAGGAGTTATTTTCTTAACATTTTGGACTTCTTTTTACAATTGGTTAACTTTCTTTTCATATTTTTCTTGAATTACTTTTATTTTTTCCTGTTTTTCCCTCTATCTCTTCTATTTGATTTTTTAATTGTGTTTAAGTTCTTCCAAGAAATCTTTTTGTGACCATTTGAAGTTACTCATTGGGGTAGGAGTTTTTTGTTTTTGTTTTTTTTTAACCTCCCTATCTTCCTCTGAATATGAACCCAGATCTTCTTTTATGCCAAAGTAGTCATCTATGGTCACTTTTTTTTTTTCATTTGCTTACTCATTTTTAAATTTTTATTTTGTTTTATTTTATTTTAGTAGCTTATTATTATAATCAGATTTTAATCCCATTTTGTGGGTAATGCTGCCCAAGGCCTCACATCCTCCTTACCATTATTTTCTAAATTCTGTCATGGGCTCAATCTCTCCTCTCCTTAGGCACAATTAGAGTCTCCAGTTATACTGTCCCAAACATGTTCTTACCTTGGGTGCTACTGCACTCACTGGGCTTGTGCTCACTCCTCTTCGCCCAAAGCCCCAGTTGGGGCTTGTATGTGGTCAACCCCCATAGGCCTGGCTTCCAGAAACAGGAGCACTTAAGCCATCTGCTGTTCCTTAGATAAAAGTCTGTGAGGTAAAAGTTCCTGAGGCCCTGAGGTGAAAGTCAGTTAGATGAAATTTCTTAAGTTGGTGAGTGACAATATTTGAGGTGAAATTTCTTGTCATCTTCTCAATGGAAGTGTTCCAGGGCTTGCTGTTTGTTGATTCAGTGGAGTCAGCCTGGGGTGTCTATACTTTACTCAGGTCAAACCTCAACCCCTGGAGATCCTGTCTTTTCTGAAGTCCTCTCATGTAGTTTTAGGAAGATTATTGCTTTATACTCTTTGTATTTGCTGCTCTCCATTCATTTTGTGGTGATTTTTTTGTCTGGGAATGAAATCTGGAGAATCTGGAAATTTCTAACTTACTCTGCCATCTTCCCAAAATATCTCTTGTTACTCCTTTTTTTAAGGTATGTACATTTTTATTAATTTATTTTGAACTATCAACAATCACTTCCATAAGCTTTTGAGTTTTAAATTTTTCTCCCCCTCCCTCCCCAAGATGGTGCGCAATCTGATATAGGCTATACATATACATTCATATTAAACATATTTTCACATTAGTGATGTTGTAAGGAAGAATTAGAACCAATAGGAGGAACCACCAGAAAAAGGAAACAAAACAGAAGAAAAAAAAATAGCAAATATTCTTCAATCTGCATCCAAACTCCATAGTTCTTTCTTCTCTGTGGATAGAATTTTCCATCATGAGGCCTTTGGAGATGTCTTAGATCTTGTATTACTGAGAAGGGTTAAGTCTATCAATATTAGTCATCGCACAACATGGCTGTTATTGTGTACAATGTTCTCCTGGTTCTGCTGACTTCATTCAGCATCAGACCATACAAGTCTTTCCAGGTTTTTCTGAAGTCAGCCTGTTCATCATTTCTTATAGCACAATAGTATTCCATTACATTCATATACTACAACTTCTTCAGCCATTCCCCAATTGATGTGCATCCTCTCAATTTCCAATTCTTTGACACCACAAAAGAGCTGCTATAAATATTTTTGTACATGTGGGTCCTTTTCCCATTTGTATGATCTCTTTGGGATATAGCCCTAGAAGTGCTATTACTGGATCAAAGGGTATGTACATTTTTGTAGCCCTTTGGGCATAATTCCAAATTGCTCTCCTAAATGGCTGGATCATTTCACAACTCCACCAACAATGCATTAGTGTTCCAATTTTCCCACATCTTCTCCAACATTTATCATTTTCACGTTTTGTCATGTTGGCCAATCTGATAGGTGTGATGTAGTAACTCAGAGTTGTTTTGATTTGCATTTCTCTAATCAATAGTGATTTAGAGCATTTTTTCATATGACTATATATAGCTTTAATTTCTTCGTCTGAGAACTGTCTGTTCATATCCTTTAACCATTTATCAATTGGGGAATGACTTGTATTCTTAGAAATTTGACTTAATTCTCTATATATTTTAGAAAACAGGCCTTTATGAAAGAGACTAGTTGTAAAAATGTTTTCCCAATTTTCTACTTTCCTTCTAATATTGGTTTCATTGGCTTTGTTTGTGCAAAAACTTTTGAATTTAATGTAATCAAAGTGATCCATTTTGCTTTTCATGATGTTCTCTATCTCCTGTTTGGTCATGAATTCTTCTGTTCTCCATAAATCTGATAGGTAAACTATTCCTTGCTCTCCCAATTTTCTTACAGTATCAGCCTTTATATCTAAATTATGAAACCATTTTGACTTTATTTCAGTATGTGGTGTGAGATTTTGATCTATACCTAGTTTCTGCCATACTCTTTTCCAGGTTTCCCAGCAGTTTTTGTCAAAGAGTGAGTTTTTATCCCAGAAGCTGGGGTCTTTTGGTTTATCAAATAATAGATTATTATAGTCATTGACTACTATGTCTTGCATACTTAACCTATTCCACTGATCCACCATTCTATTTCTTAGCCAATACCAAGCAGTTTTGGTGATATAAAGCAGTTCTGCTTTATATTACAATTTAAGATCTGGAATGGCTAGTCCACCTTCCCCTGCATTTCTTTTCATAAGTTCCCATGATATTCTGGACCTTTTGTTCTTCCAAATGAATCTTGTTATTATCTTTTCTAATTCTACAAAATAATTTTTGGTAGTTTGATTGGTATGGCATGGAATAAGTAAATTAGCTTAAGTAGAATTATCATTTTTATTATATTAACTCAGCCTACCCATGAGCAACTCATGTTTTTTCCAGTTATTTAGATTCTGACTTCATTTGTGTGAAAAGTGTTTTGTAATCGTGTTCATAGAGTTCCTGGCTTTGTTTTGGTACACAGGCTTCTAAATGTTTTATAATGTCTACAGTAACTTTAAATGGAATTTCTCTTTCTATCTGTTGCTATTGGGCTTTGTTGGTAATATATAGAAATGCCAGTGGATTTTTTTTATAGCTTGCAAGTTTGCTAAAGTTGTTTATTATTTCAAGTAGGTTTTTACTTGATTCTCTAGGATTCTCTAAGTATAACATCATGTCATCTCCAAAGAGTGATAGCTTTGTTTGTTCTTTGCCTATTCTAATACCTTCAATTTCTTTTTCTTCTCTTATTGCTGAAGCTAACTTTTCCAGCAAGATATTGAACAACAGTGGTGATAATGGACATCCTTGTTTCACCCCCAGTCTTATTGGAAATACTTCTTACTTGTTCCCATTACATATGATGCTTGCTGAAGGTTTTAGGTAGATGTTATTTATTATTTTAAGGAAGACTCCATTTATTTCTATGCTGTCTAGTGTTTCAATAGGAATGGGTGATGCATTTTGTCAAAAGCTTTTTCTGCATCTATTGAGATGATCTTGTGGTTTCTGTTAGTTTTGGTGTTGATATGATGGATTATGTTGATAGTTTTCCTTATATTGAACCAGCCCTGCATTCCTGGTTAAATCCTACCTGGTCATAGTGTATTATTCCTGTGATAAGTTGCTGTAATCTATTTGCTAATATTTTATTTAAAATTTTTGCATCTATATTCATTAGAGAAATTGGTCTATAATTTTCTTTCTCTGTTTTGACTCTTGCCAGTTTAGGTATCAGCACCATATTTGTATCATAAAAAGAATTTGGTAAGACTCTTTCTTCACCTATTTTCCCAAATAGTGTACATAGTATTGGAATTAACTGTTCTTTAAATGTTTGATAGAATTCACTTGTAAATCCATCTGGCCCTGGAGAATTTTTCCTAGGGAGTCAATGGCTTGTTCAATTTTTTTTTTCTGAGATGGGTTATT
>NW_020954579.1:21838217-21928609 GCF_900497805.2 Vombatus ursinus
AGGGAGTCAATGGCTTGTTCAATTTTTTTTTTCTGAGATGGGTTATTTAAGTATTTTACTTCCTCTTCTGTTAATCTGGGCAATTTATATTTTTGTAAATATGTATCGATTTCACTAAAAGTGTCAAATTTATTGGCATACAGTTGGGCAAAATAGTTCCAAATTTTTGTTTTAATTTCCTCTTCTTTGGTGGTGTAGTCACCTTTTTCATTCTTGATACTGGTAATTTGGTTTTCTTTTTTTCTTTTTTTATTAAATTTTTTAATTAAATTAACCAAAGGTTTATCTATTTTATTGTTTTTTTTTCATAAAACCAGCTCTTTGTTTTATTTATTAGTTCAATAGTTTTCTTAATTTCAATTGTATTAATTTTTCCTTTGGTTTTCAATATTTCTAATTTGGTGTTTAATTGAGTATTTTTAATTTGTTCTTTTTCTAGGTTTTTTTTTTAGTTGCATGCCCAATTCATTGATCTCCTCTTTTTCTATTTTATTTATGTAAGCATTTAGAGATATAAAACTTCCCCTCAGAACTGCTTTTGCTGCATCCCATAAGTTTTGGTATGTTGTCTCATTATTGTCATTTTCTTGAATGAAGTTATTGATTGTTTCTATGATTTGTTGTTTGACCCAATAATTTTTTAGGATTAGACTATTTAGTTTCCAATTATTTTTAGTCTATCTTTCCATGGCCCTTTATTACATATAATTTTTGTTGCATCATGATCTGAAAAGGATGCATTTAAAATTTCTGCTTTTCTGCATTGGATTGTGAGATTTTTATGGCCTAGTGTGTGGTCAGTTTTTGTGTATATGCCATGTACTGTCGAGAAAAAAGTATATACCTTTCTATCCCCATTCAGTTTTCTCCAGAGGTCTATCATACCTAACTTTTCTGATGTTCTATTCACCTCTTTAACTTCTTTCTTGTTTATTATATGATTAGATTTGACTAGTTCAGAGAGGGTGAGGTTGAAGTCCCCCACTAGTAGAGTTTTGCTCTTTCTTTCTGTAACTCCCTGAACTTCTCCTTTAAGAATCTGGATGCTATACTATTTGGTGCATATATGTTTAGTAATGATATTACTTCATTGTCTATGGTGCCTTTTAGCAGGATGTAGTTTCCTTCCTTATCTCTTTTGATAAGATCTATTTTTGTTTTTGCTTTATCTGAGATAGGATTGCTACCCCTGCTTTTTTAACTTCAGCTGAAGCATAATATATTCTGCTCCAGCCTTTTACCTTTACCCTGTAGGTGTCACTCTTTTTCAAATGTGTTTCCTGTAAACACAATCTTGTAGGATTATGGTTTTTAATCCATTCTACTATCTGCTTCTGTTTTATGGGAAAGTTCATGCCATTCACATTCACAGTTATGGTTACTATCTTTGTCTTTCTCTCCATTCTTCTCCCCTACCCCCATTTATGCTCTTCTTTCTCCTTTCTCCTTTTCCCTCCTCATTAGTATTTTGCTTTTGACCACCACCTCCCTCAGTCCCTCTTCCCTTCTTTTAGCCCTTTCCCTTTTCTTTCCCTTTACCCTCACTGCTTCTTCCCTCCCTTCTATTCCCCCTCCCTTTTCTTTCCCCTTCTCCCTCCTACTGTCTATAGGGCAAGTTAGATTTCCATACCTAACTGATTATGTTATTCCCTTCTTGAGCCAAATCTGATGACAACAAGGTTCAAACAATGCTCATCTCCCTCCCTTCTTTCCCTCTGCTGTAATGGGTTTTTGTGCCTTTTCCTGTAATGTAATTTACCCTTGTCTGCCTCCTTCTTTCTCTTTCTCTCAGTACATTTTCTTAGATCAGATTAATCCACTTACTTGGATCCATTTAACCAACTTGATTATACTTTTTTTTATCATTACGTCAAAGTCAACTTATACCCACCCCCTATATGTATACCCCTTGAACATGGTGTAATAGCGATACAGTCCTCAAGAGTTACAAGTGTCATCTTCCCTTGTAAGGATGTAAACAGTTTGCTCTTATTAGCAACATATTATATTTTTCTGTCCCGTTTACCTTTTTATGTCTCTCTTGAGTCTTATATTTGAAGATCAAATTTTCTGTTGAGCTCTGGTCTTTTTATCAGGAAGGTTTGGAAGTTCCCTATTTCATTGAATATCCATATCCTCCCCTGAAAGATCATGCTCATTTTAACTGGGTAGTTGATCTTTGGTTGTAATCCAAGTTCCTTTGCCTTACAGATTATCATGTTTTCCAACCTATGGTTTTTTAATGTAAAAGCTGCAAGGTCCTGTGTAATCCTGACTGCACAGTCCATGATATTTAAATTGTTTCTTTCTGGTTGCTTGCAGTATTTTCTTTTTCATCTGGTAATTTTGGAATTTGGCTACTATATGCCTTGGCATATTCAATTTGGGATCTCTTTCAGGAGGAGATCGGTGGAATCTTTCTATGGCTATTTTACCCTCTGGTTCTTAGACCTCAGGGCAGTTTTCTTTATGATTTCCTGAAAGATGCTGTCTAGGCTCTTTTTTCATTGTGATTTTCAGTTTGACCAATAATTTTTAAATTGTCTCTCCTGGATCGATTTTCCAGGTCAGTTGTTTTACCAATGAGGTATTTTTATGTTTTCATCTATTTTTTCAGTTTTTGTTTCTGTTTGACTGATTCTTCCTCTCTCATAGAGTCATTAGCTTCATTTGCCCAATTCCAATTTTTAACAAATTGTTTTCTTCTATTAGATTTTGTACTTCTTTCCCCATTTGGCCAATTGTATTTTTTAGGGACTTGTTTTCTTCAGTGTACTTTTTTTCCAGTTGGCCAATTGTATTTTTTAAGGACTCTTCTACCTCTCTCATTTGCCTTTTAAAATCCTCTTGAGTCTTCTAAGAAGACTTTTTGGCCATCAGACCAGTTCACATTCCCTTTTGAGGTTCCAGATGTGGGTTTGTTGACAATGTTATCCTCTTCAGAATTTCTGCCTTGATCTTCACAGTTCTCATAATATAAATCTATGGTACATTTCTTTTTACTTATGGTGTTTGCTTATTTCCTGGCCTTTAAAGAGATTGACTCTCCTGCTGGGGAGCAGAGGGCACTGATCCAAGCTTCTTGTGTTGGGAGCCTTGGGCCTAGTCACTGACTGTGTGTCCTGGGGCCTCTGATGTTGGCAGTTCGAAGCTGTAGAGTTCTGGCAGCTTATCTGGTGTTGGCTGGAATCAGCAACACTGGAACTCTAGGGGTAGGATTGGGCAGTCTGGCCCCTGGATGTTGCCTGCTTTTCTTTTCCTTTCACTTTCTTCAGCTTCTTTCAGATGGATGTTGCAGGATGTTTGTCTGCCTGGGGCCCCTTAGAGTGCCTCACAGATTTTTGCTGAGGCACTGGCAGACTATTCTAGAATGCTGAGGCACCTGGTGGTTTTCTGGGCTGGTTTTCACTGGTTCCCCCACACTCACTGAGCTACTTGGGGGTCCAGGTGTTGGTGTTTACCTGCTCCACCACCTGGGTTTCAGGATCTCCTCCTAGTATGCTGAGGTGGGGCTTTCTGCTAGCTTGCTGGGATGCCTCCTATTCTGTACTGCTCCCCTTCCCCCAGGGCAACAGGGGCCCCATTAATCCCTCAAGCTACCTGGGCTACTGGACTGCTACACCCCATCTATCTTCTGGTTCAGCTGTTCCAGGGTTTTTCCTGGGGCAATATTTTCTGGTCTTTCAAAGGTAGATAGGGGAGGGTGAGAGTGACTTTCTTTTTACTCTGCCATTTTGGCTTCTAGAGATATGTACCATTAACCCCCTTTTTTTTCCCAGTGAACTTCAGTGTTCTCCTATTATTGCTAAGATCAAATTTAAAATACTATGTTTCACTTTTATGGCCTTTCACAATCTGGACCCTTTCCTCCTTTCTAGTCTTCTTATATTTTACTCCCCTGCATATACATTTGTACAATCCAATAACACTGGCCTCTTGGCTGTTCCTTTCACAAGACTTTCCATCTCCCAACTCCAGACATTTTCTTTTTTCTTAATATATACATATACAAATATGAAGCCTGTTATGTAAACATACATGTATACATACACATGTATATATTACACTTTATATATAGTATATATGTATTTATTATGAAGAATTCTTTTTTTCTCCCACTTCCCCTAACTACTGAAAAAAATAAAAAAACATACTGTTATCACATAAACATAGTTAAGTAAAACATGTTACCACATTTATCACATCTGAAAATCAATTTCTTAGTTCATCATCTCTCTATGAAACTTCTTTATTCATCCTTTAGAATCACAATTGGTTATTTACTTGAACTGAGCTTCTGTCTTTCAAAATTGTTGGGTTTTATAATATTGATAATTTAGTATAAACTGCTTTCCTCATTCTGCTCACTTCATTCTGCATCCATTCATAAAATCTTTCCATGTTTGTCTGAAACCATTTTTTAACCTTAGCATAATAATATTTTTTACATTCATCTACCACAATTTATTTGCCATTATGCAATTTATCCACTTAGTTCCCAGTTTTATACCACCATAAAAAGGGCTTCTCTAAATATTTTCCTGCATATGAGACCTTTTCCTCTTTCTTTATCTCTTTGAGATACAGGTCTAGCAGTGGATAGCTAGATCAAAATACATACATGTTTTAGTAATTTTTGGGGGGGACATAATCCTAAATTGTTTTCCAGCATAGTTAGATCTATTCAGAACTCCATAGTATTTGGTAAAATCTGTTAGGAAAACCAGGCAGTATTATGGTAGAAATTAGATTTAATCCAGCACTTTATACTGTATAGTAAGCTGAGCTTCAAATGGATATATGACCTAAATATAAAAAGGTCTCATTATAACAAATTAAATAAAAAAGAAGAAATTGCTTATCAAATCTATGACTAGGGGAAGAGTTCATCGCCAAACAAGGGATTGATCACAGCAGATAAAATTAATAACTTTGACTATATAAAGCTTAGCATAGTTTTTTGTTTGTTTGCTTTCCTCAAACAAATCCAATACAGTTAACATAAGAAGGGAGATATTTAACTGGGGAAAAAATCTTTATAGCGAGATTCTCTGATTAAAAATATAATTTCCAAGTAACCAATTCACATTTATCAGAACAAAAGCCATAACTTAATTGATAAACAATCCAAAACTATGAACAGGTAGTTCTCAATGAAAGAAACAAAAGCACTCTATAGTCATAAGGAAAAAAGTCTCAACCAATAACAATGAGAGCAATTCAATTTAAAGCAATTCTGAGGTTTCACCTTATATGTATTAGTTTGTTAAAGATGATAAAAAAAGACTGCATTTTTGCTGGCTTTTCCCCCTTTTTGGAATGCTCTCTGTCCTTAACTCTGCCTCCTGACTGACCTGCTTTCCTTCAAGTCTCTGTTAAAATCCAACCTTCCTCAAGAAGCCTTTCTCAGTTCCCCTTAATAATAATAATATATTTCCTCTGTTAAATATTTCCAATAAATCCTGTATATATCCTGTTTGTCCATAGTTATTTCACTATTGTTCTTGCATTAGAATGTTTTCTCCTTGAGGGTAGGAGCAATTTTTTACCTTTCTTTGTATCCCCGAAGCTTAGAACAGTACCTGGCACAAATTAAGGTCTTAATAAATATTTATTAATAGATAAAACAAAAAAGAGAAGTATACAAACTAGAGGAGATCATAATGTATTGTCTGAGTTTCTTGCTCAAAGTATAAAAATTAATTATATTGGGAAAATATTAATCAAGGACACTATGGAGGAATGGCATCAGAATAATATTTTGTTGGAGTTTTTTTCAGTCTCTGGTTCTCAGGTTATAACTACACTTTGTTAAAGGGTTCAGGGGTGAAAAGGAGGCTATAACAATGTAAGTAAATGGTTACTATTATAATCACAAAATATTTCTATTCATATTCATTCAGATTTTTATCACAATATTCTTTTAAGGAAATATATCAAGCAAGTTACTGACTTGTTGTGATTCACTATATAAAAATGTAATGATTCATAATATAAATAATGCTCATATCATTTTAGTGCTCAAACATTTACTTATGCCTATGAGCTAGATTATGTGTTTGTCTATTATTGAATTTCTTCCAGGGCTTGTTTTCTTGATACCAACAGAGACTTGGACCATAACTTCACTTTTTTCCCCCCATAGAATTATAGAATTAAAAAGAAGAGGTTATCTGATCCAGATTGGTCCTTAATATAAAAATACCCACACACACACACACACACACACACACAGAAATTCCAAACTTGGGTTTCAGTGTCAGCTGACACAAACTGTGATGTTTACATGTTACTTCATCTCTTTGGGCCTCAGTTTCTTCAACTGTAAATAAGGAGGTAAGACTAGATTTTCATCTCCATGTTCTGTCAAGGAAATATATAAAACAAGATCTTAAGTTCTCTTCTACCTCTGATGATCTATGAATTAAAAAATAAAAGATGGCAGGGAAACACATGCAGCATTGGTGAAACAGGGAGGAACATAAAGCTTTTCACTCTAGATCTTTCCTAGCACACCCTATCAGTGGGAGTAGAGTTAACCATGGCAATCCAGGTTTTGTTGTTCAATTATTTCTCAGTCAAGTTTGACTCTTCATGACCCCATTTGGGGTTTTCTTGGCAGAGATACTGGAGTGGCTTGTCATAGTCTTCTCCAGCTCATTTTATGGATGAGGAAATTGAGTCAAACAGGGTTAAGTGACTTACCTAGGGTCACATAGCTATTAAGTGTCTGGGGCCAGATTTGAACTCACAAAGAGGAATCTTCCTCACTTCAGGCCCAGTACTCTATCCACTATGCCACTTAGCTGCCCATAATTGACAATTCAGGAACCCTGAGATTATTGCCTATCCCCAATGGTAGAATTTGGGGACAAGAATTTCAGAGAAAATGACTTCAACTATGACTCTGTACACAGTTATTTAGCTTCTTACAGTGTCTAAAACACCCTTTTAAAGGATGTAGAAAAAGTGGATTCCATGACTTCTACCTTTTCTTATTCTTTATTCTCTGAAAGGTGATCAAGTCATTCAATTTTTTTTGTAAGACTAGTTCTTATTTTACCAGGCTGAAATATAGGGGCTACTCATGGGCTTGAGATTATTACTGATTAGCAATGAAGCTTTGATCTGCCCTGTTTCTGACCTGAGCTAGTTTTCTTCTCCTAAGACTATATCATGGGCCTTTGTTCCCAGGTGCTTACCATATTGATGCAGAACTTAGTGTGGACATCTGATTAACAGAGCCAACTGCAACTTAAAACTCCCATTCTGAGGAGATTTACCATCCTCATCCTAGAAGTAGAGACTACAAATGTGTACCACCATGCCCAAATCTCAATAATTCTTTTTACAAAGTCTAATTGTCTCCCCATTGTCTTAAAGTATATTTCAACTTTCAAAGAGCATTTGAGCTACTTGGCCCTGCATATCTGTAATACTTGGACCTATCAAATGAATGGATACATGAATGAAAAACATATATTAAGCATCTGTTATATGTCAGACATTATGCTAGGTACTAGCAATATAAATGCAAAAGAGAGAAAAGTTTTACCCTTAAGGAGCTTAGACGGAGAAAACATATGAAGTCATAAGGATTGTGAGTAGAGACAGAAGGACTGATGTCACATCCTTTCTAGTAGCAATGATAGAATTAATTTAATTCATAATTATTGATGTTTTGAGAGCAAGAGGTAGAAAGGAAAGTGCATGAATATATGTATTTATGTTAGTAAGAAGTAAAGATAATTATATGCAGACAGAGGAAGGGTATATATAGCAGCAAAGCAGTTGTCAAGATGCCCAGATAGGTCCAAGTTTCCTACTGAATGAGGATGTGAATCATAATCTCGGGCCAGCTAATCATGGTCTGGGATCAGCTAGATAACAGCAGGTGAATTTACACTCACTCACTCACTCACTCACTCACCAGTCAAGATATCTCAGTCCCAGAGCACAATATCAATACTGAGTTCAGCCTTAACTTCATAATACGCAAGGTTGAGGCAAGTTAATCTCTAAGGTCATTTTCAGCTCTAACATCATAATATTCTTATATTTGTCCAGCATTTGAGAAATAAACACATATGTAGAGCTATAGTTACAAATTTAGGACAAAACAAATCAAGTTTTTAAAGACATTGAGTTATCAATTGGGTAATAAAGCAAAAGACCATGTAAGGCATTGCCTTGTTGGAGGGGGAGACACAGATCCTGAGGCACTGGTTAGAGATAGTGGATGGAGAACTCAAGAATTAAATGTCAGTTCTGGGGAAGCCAATGCTTGACCAGTCATTGGGTAGAAAGGAGGACCTTGTTTGAAGTGTGGCCACTAAGGAATAGACAAGAAAGAAACCTAATGTCATGAAACTTCTTTTTAAAAATAATTATTCTTTATACATATATACTAAGGTTAGTTGTTTCTATGGTATTTAAGGAATACAAGTTATTCACTTCTGAATTTTTCTTACCTGGGGCAAAGTCATAGCTCTATGTCTAAGATGTGATCTTTGCTCTCAAAAAGTTTATATTCCAGAAAGGGAGATATGCATAGCAATTCATTCTACAAACATTTACTTATTTACTGCAACAAACATTGATTAAATACCTGCTATGTGCAGAACACTGCCCTAGGTTCTGACACACTTAAAATTTAACTAAAAAATTAAAACCATGCTGTAAGAAAAGGTAAATATCAGTGTAAACTTCTTTGATTTATTCAATGAATGATAGAGATGTCCTTATGTGATGCTGAAAATATTTGACCTCCTTAAACTGTCCTATCCACCACGCCTATCCTTAGGATACTTTTCCATTTTCCATAATGCCACAGCAAAAACTGAGGATCTGTCTATATAGGCGTCTATATAGCCATGATGAAAGTTCTCACTAATAAGTCAGTGTATTCCAATATAATAAAATTATTGATTATTAAGAACCTCCACAAACATCATGCTTTTTTCACCAAGGAGGTGAAATTGGGCTCTTGAAGCCTAATAAAATGAAGTGGAAATTCTGATAGATTCTATTGAAATAGAAAGGCATTAAATCCAAGGCTATCAAAAGATACTGTTTCTGGTATACTAGCATAGTCCTGTTAAGCATAGAGAGGCTGAGTATTTGGTAGCCACCTAGTGATTTGTACAAGGCAGGGAGATATGCAAACTCCATTAAGTGAAAAAAAAATACTAAATATCCTTATTCTAGTATAGTAAGAATCTATTTGCACAATAACTGTGGTAGAATAGTGGGAAAGAAGGACAGAGGGTGATAAAAACCAATGATTAGCAAACAAAAATATTAATTTAATTGTTGGAAATTAATATGTTTTCATTCCCTTTAAACAGATTGTTTCAGATATACGTACATACGTGTATATATATGTATGTATGTATACATATATTTTTACATCACCCAGATTTTTTCCTGTATTCTTTGACTTTTCCCCTCACCAAAAGCCATCTCTTAGAATAAATAATATTTGAAAGTTAAAAAAAGAGGAAGGTGAAAATAAATGAAACTGATCTATACATATATTTTCTTCCACTTGTATCTCTAGTATGTTGTTTTTTTCTAAATTAAGATTTTTTTTTGCTACTCTTACCCTTTTAAGGCATTACTTCGTTCCTTCAATGAGTTGTTCTTTTTTTCAATCTACTTTAAAACATAATTTTAAATCTCCATTTCTTTCCTCTCCTCCAATTTCTTTTGTTTCTTAGTTTTATTTTCTTCTTTTTCAGATCCATTTTAAAATGGATTTCTTTACCTAGATCTCTTCATTAATTATCTTCCCCTTCTCTGTCTAGTCTGAACTTTTATTCTGTGACTCATGGTCGGCATATTATTAATTTCTTCTTTAACCTTTTCATTATTTGGAATTAAGGCTTCTGAAATACCAAGTTTGAACTCCCTCTTCTAAACAACTTCTAAATTATAGCCTTTTCAGATCTTGTTTCTTCACTTCCCCCACCCCTTTTTCCCCTTTAAGGCTGTACTTCATTCTTAGAAGTACCAATTAATTCATGATGAAGTAATGCACATACAAGCTCTGTTTCAGTATGAAATTGCCCAGTGTCCCAAATGATTTAGTCCAATTCTAACCCCTTCCATTTTCATGATTATTCTCTTTCCCATTTGCCATGCAAACTCTTCTCTATGTCCAAAACCCACAACCCTTCTATAAGACTATTCTCACTTTCCTTCTCTACTTCTATGTAACCTACAATTCTTCATTATTAGTAACACAAAAACATTGATTAATCTACAGAGGTTGTTGTATTTATTTCACAGTATTTCAGGCCTATTTCTCTACCATTATTTCTCCTCTTTCTTTAAGTTTGGCTTGTTTTTATTTTTGTTGTTGTTGTTGTTTTTGTCCCATTGTGTATTTAAAAGATCTATTGAATCTTTTGTTATTTTTGTTTTTAACCGAATAAGTATCATCTTTTTTTGTTCCTTCTTTTTTTTCTTTTTTCTTTTTCCTATTTTGATATTCTCAAGAGATAGGGCAATTTATTTGATTGTTCTTTCCTTTGATAAATACATACAATTAATTGTTTTATTTATCTTCCTCGTGATTCTGTTGTGTCTCCTATGTTTCTGATTAGGTTCAGGTTTTCAGGGTATGACAATTTTTGTTGCATCTTGAGTTCCTTTGATTTTTGGAATAAATCAATACAGATTCAAACCACGTTCTATCTCAAATTCCACCCACATTGAGGAATTTGCATTTCACCAGCCTAAATCTCTTCTCTGAGTAGCTTCTGGGAAGACAGAACTGGTCCCATTTGAATTGTGGTCCACTTTTGATCTACTGTTTCTGGAAGCTGCAAAATAATCTTATTGTATTCAAATTTCATTTCATTTGTATTTGAATTCTCTTAGTAACTTGTAGAATTTGTTGTTTGTCATTGGAAATTGTTGAATTTCATCATGCATTTCTGGGTTTAAAATTGTATTATTTTTCTTTATTTTTGGATGCTGTTGTTTGTCTGTTTGCCACTAGAGATGGAAATGTATACATTCTTTTGATTTGGTGATTTGTTATCTGTATTAAGAAGCCATGGACAGATTTATTGAATTATTTCTTGCATTTTAGAGAATAAGTTTTACATACTTCTGGGGCAGCTATAAATTTTAAGTTGTCTATCACATTTTCTAGATGATGGTTTTTGTTTACATATATATTTTTCAATATTACTGCTTTTTGTTTTTCCCAGATTGTTTTTCACTTCTGTGTGTTTGCATCCCTAACCAGTCGTTCTTTTATTTATTTATTTATTCATTCATTTATTTATTTATTTTCATTCATTATTCATTTATTTATTTATTTTTATTGATTTTTCATTTTTTCTTTTTTTTCATTTTTATTTAATTTAAATTAATTAATTTATTTTAGATTTCAATATTCACTTCCCCTAGATTTTGAGTTCCAAAGTTTCTCCCCATCTCATTCCTTCCCCCACACGAAGATGGCATGCATTCTGAATACCATCTCCTAATCTGTCCTCCCTTCTATCTCTCTCCCCCTTCTCCTATCCCCTTCCCCTTCAATTTCGTGTAGGGCAGGATAGATTTCTATATCCCATTTTCTATATATCTTATTTCCCAGTTGCATAGGAAAACAATTTTTTAAACTATTCTTTTTAAAACTTTGGGTTCCAAATTTTCTCCCTTTCTCCCTCCCCACCCACCTTCATTGAGACAGCAAGCAACTCAATACAGTTTATACATGTGTAGTCATGCAAAATACTTCCATTGTAGTCATGTTGTGAAAAACTAAGTATATTTCCCTTAATCCTGTCCCACCCACCATTTGTTCTTTTTTCTCTTTTGACCCTGTCCCTCTTTAGAAGTGTTTGCCTCTGATTACCCCCTCCTCCAATCTGCACTCCCTCTATCATCCTCCTGCTCTCTTGTCCCCTTCACCCCCCCCATTTTCCTATAGGGTAAGATAGATTTCTATACCCAATTGAGTGTGTATGTTATTCTTTCTTTAAGCCAAATCAGAGGAGAATGAGATTCACTCATTCCCTCTCACCTTCCCCCATTTCCCTCCACTGTAAAAGCCTTTTCTTGTCTGTTTTATGTGAAATAATTTACCTCATTCTACCTTTCTCTTTCTCTCCATATAATCCTCTCTCACTCCTTAATTTTATTCTCCAGGTATCACCTCTTCATCTTCAACTCACCCTGTGCCCTCTATCTATCTATCTATCTATCTATCTATCTATCTATCTATCTATCTATCTATCTATCTATCTATCTCTCTATCTCTCTATCTATCTATCTATCTATCTATTTATTTATCTATCTGTCCATCTATCATCTATCTACATACATGTAATATTTTTCCCTCCAACTACTCTAATACTGACAAAGGACTCATGAGTTACAAATATCATCTTTCCATGCAGAATATAAACTTTTCAACCTTAATAAGTCTCTTATGATTTCTCTTTCCTGTTTACTTCTTCGTGTTTGTCTTGAGCCTGTATCTGAAAGTCAAATTTTCTGTTCAGCTCTGGTCTTTTCATCAATAATGCTTGAAAGTCCTCTATTTCACTGAATGTGCATTTTTCCCCTGAAGGATTATGCTCAGTTTTGCTGGTTAGGTGATTCTTGGTTGTAATCCTATCTCCCCTCCCGAATATTATATTCTATACCCTCTGGTCTCTTAATGTAGAAGTTGCTAAATCTTGTGTTATCTTGATTGTGTTTCCACAATACTTGAATTGCTTCTTTCTGGCTGCTTGTAATATTTTCTCCTTGACCTGGGAACTCAGGAATTTGGCTACAATATTCCAAGGAGTTTTCCTGTGGGGATCTCTTTCAGGAGGTGATTGTTGGATTCTTTCAACTTCTATTTTGCCCTCTGTTTCTAGAATATCAGGGCAGTTTTCCTTGATAATTTCTTGAAAGATGATGTCTAGGTTTTTTTTCATCATAGCTTTCAGATAGTCCAATACTTTTTAATTTTCTCTCCTGGATCTATTTCCCAGGTCAGTTGTTTTTCCAATGAGATATTTCACACTGTTTACTATTTTTTTTCATTCTTTTGGATTTGTTTTACAATGTCTTGATTTCTCATAAAGTCACTAGCTTCCAATTGTTCTATTCTAATTTTTAAGGAAGTATTTTCTTCAGTAAGCTTTTGGTCTTCCTTTTCCATTTGGCCAATTTTGCTCTTTAAGGCATTCTTTTCCTCATTGGTTTTTTGGACCTCTTTTGCCATTTGGGTTAGGCTATTTTTTAAGGTGTTATTTTCTTCACTATTTTTTGGGTCTCCTTTTAGCAAGCTGTTGTCTTGTTTTTCATGATTTTCTTGCATCACTCTCAGTTTTTCCTCTACTTTTCTCACTTGATTCTCAAAATCCCTTTTGAGCTCTTCCATAGCCTGGGACCAATTCATATTTTTCTTGGAGGCTTTGGATGTAGGAACTTTGATATTGTTGTCTTCTTCTGGTTGTATGTTTTGATCTTCTTTGTCACTAAAGTAAGATTCTATGATCTGACTCTTTTTGCACTGCTTGCTCATAATTCCAGCCAATTACTTGAGTTATAAACTCTTTGTTAAGATAGGTGTCTGTTTCCAGTGTGGCAAATGTACTGTCCCAAGCTTTGAGGGCTTTGTGTAGCTGTTTTCAGAGATACTTCTAGGAACCTGTAAATTTTCAATTCTTCCAAGGTGCTATGATCAAGGGTGAGGTGTTTACTCCTTTCCTGGCCTATGCTCTGGTCTATGAGTGACCACAAGCACTCTTTTCTGTCTTGGAACTCTGAGGAAGATTTCCTCTCCACTGCCACTGCAAGCTCCACAAAGTCAGTGCTCCTCTTTGCCCCATTACTGCCACCCAGAACTGTGACTCAGATCCAAGCATGAGCAAAGCAAGAGAATCCTGCCTCAGCACCAGCAAAGAGATCCCTGCAATCCCCCTCTGATCAGTCACTTGATTCCCCTTCAGTCTGTGGGCCAGCAGTCACTGCCCCGGGGCATCGCTTAGGGACTGGGGCTGGGACTACGATGGTGCTTCTCTCTCACCACCGCAGACACCGATTTTTTCAACTGATCTTCTAAGTTGTCTTTGGTGTTTGTGGGTTGAGAAGTCTGGAAACTTCCATAGCTGCCCATGATTCAGTCCTCTGAGGGTTGCTCCAGGTTCACTGAGGTCTGCAAGCCCATGCTGAACTGCATTCCTCTCCCAGCTCGGCGCAATATGCCTTTCTGATCAACCATTCAGGTTGTCTTGGGGTGTAAATTTGTTTCACTCTGTCTTTTTGTGGGTTCTGCTGCTTTAGAATTTGTTTAGAGCCATTTTTTATACGTATTTGGAGGGGTTTGGGGGAGAGCTCAAGCAAGTCACTGCTTTTACTCCACCATCTTGGCTTCATCCCTCTCTTTTATTTAGAGAGAATTTCCACTATGGATTGAAGTTTTTCCTATCCTGCCATTTTTTTCTTCTGTTCTGTCCATACAGTTGCCATTTGTTTCCTTCTAACTTCTCTCAAGATTCTCATTTCTCAAATAATTCTGGAATACGCTGTTGTAATCTTATGCTCTTGTGGGAATTTACGTGTTTCTGCATTTCGTCAGGTATTGTTTCAATTCCCTGAATCTTGCAATATTTAATTTGAAAGGCTTGTTATCTTTTGGATGTTTTAGTACTTATATTTCCTTCTAATTTTACTATTTTATCTGCTTGTGTTCTGGGTTTTTAACTGAATTTTCTTTCTGTGGAAATCTCAATAAGTTCTTATCTCCCCTCTTATATTTCTCATTGCTTACATTCTGACTCTTCCATCTTTGATGATGCGCTAAGTGACAGGTCTTGACCACATAACTGTCTTACATTTCACCCACATTGAGGAATTTACATTTTACCAGCCTAAATCTCCTTTCCAAGTAGCTTCTGGGACAGAACTGGACCCAGTTTGACTACAATCCACTTTCCTTTGGGACTAGTACAGTTAAGCGTGTTAATTTCTTGATCTATTTTTCTGGTTCAGCTGAGTCATTGTAACTTTTTTGTGGATTTTGGGAGGGTTGGATAGGTGTTCTGGACAGAGCTTCTGTAGACTCATTGTTTTCTAACCTACAGGGTACTTGAGGACAAAGGAAGCCCAATTGCCCCTTCCTTCTCCTATGGCTGCACAGAGTTGAGATCTGCTACTTGTGTAACAGAATGATGGCATAAGTGCCAGTGTAAGATGCACCAACAGTGACTTGATCAGGAAGGAAATCCCTGACTAAGTGCCAATGCAAAAACCTGTGGATCAGTTTATTCAGGCTACCAGAGCTTATAGATAAGTATAGACTAGTTTTCTCCACTGTTCATTACTAAAGTTGCTAACTTGCTGGATTTCTCACTTTTTCTGTCCTGTAGATTCAGTTGTAATTGGCTCCAGTATATAAATCCTCTTTTTAAGGTGTTTTGAGATTTAGTGAGGCCTAGTGAAAGTCTCTAATCTTCTGTCTTTTTGCTCATGACCTTTTAGTCTTTATTTTTGTTCAATGGAAAATGAACTAACTTATTGCCAGAAATATTGACCTATGTTGTAAATACAATATTGATTTCTTCAATTTTATGATTTAACATGACAGAATCTCAGAATTGTAAAGGACTTTAAAGGTCATTTATTCCAATCTTACCTGAACAAGGATATCCTCTACTGCACACCTGATAAATTGTAATCCCAGTTCCTAATAGAGGCTCCTAGTGAAAAGAATTCTACTTCCTTAGACATCCAGAAGATAAAGAAGACAGAGATAAGTATTTGTCACTGAGTGCCCTTGGAAAAGTAAATAAAAGAACTAAAGATAGTTATCCTCCTGTAATCATTTAACAGAATATTTAATCATTTTGCTTTATGTTTCTCTTGGCAAGAATAAGCAAAGAGAGCACTATGAAGACAGTTGTGGTTTATGAGTCAGCATTAGCTGCAGAGGTTAAAGAAGTAGTAAAATTCTATGAAAAATTTAACAAGGCCATGCCAAAGGGATATCTTACTGGAATTTCACCCAAGCCTGAGGCATTTTGAATACTACGGCCTATGTACTATGTATGTGGAAGAAGAAATTCTGGAATAGTGAAGAAAATTCTGAACATGATTTTATTACAGATGAACCTATTTACAGTTGAAAGAACTCAAACTTAGAGAGATTAAGTTACTTACCCAAGGTAATGCACCTGATAAATTCTAGAAGTGGAATTTGAAATCAGATCTTTCTGACTCCAAATCCAGACTTTTATCTACAATTCTCTAGCAAGGATAAGGGATAATAGATAGATAATAATCCATCAGTACCCATAAAATATTGAAAGACCCAGAATATGGGGGCAGAGTCAAGATTAGTGGTAGAATAGAGGCAGCAACCTAGCTGAACTTTCTCAACATTTCCCTCCAAATAACTTTAAAATAATATCTCATATCAAATTTTAGAGTGTCAAAGCCAACAAAAGGTAAGGGTGAGACATTTTTCAGGCCTAAGAAAATTTAGGAAATACAAAGGAGAGGTCTTTGACACCAAGTTAAAAGCCTGTCCAGAGCACACAGATGTAGTGACAGCAATAGATGCTGCAGTAGCAGTAGCAGCTTTGGGAGCTCTTAGCCAAGAGACAGTAAGTGAATTAGACAACTGGTAAGAAAAAAAGATTATAGGGAGCCCATTGCTGGCACTGGGTACAGCTGGCACTGATTGGCAATTCTATTGCCCATGCACAGTTCTGGATCACAATTTCAGCATAGAGAGGAGTGCTTTTGGTCAGTCAGTCAGAAGGGAGCAAGGGCCCTGGTTACAGCACTAAAGCCAAAAGGAGTTCTAGTGCTTGTGACTGCAGGAGAGTAGGGACTCTTCCTGGGTAAATATCAGAGTGCAAACCAGAAGAGCAATAACCACATCCTCTTCCTGGATCATACCACTTTGAAATTACAGAAAATTTGCAGAATCCTGTCTGAAAACAGCAACATGAAAAAGCCTGAAGTTTAAGACAATGCCTCCCCATCCACAGGTGAACAGAATTCAACTTTATCATGAACTTCAAAGTCAAGAAATAAACTGGATGAATGAATAAACACTAAAAAAAGAACTTGACCATTAAAAAATACTATGGTGTCAGGGAAGACCAAGATACAAAATCATAAGAAGACAATAACATGAAAACAGCCAAAACCAAAACCTCAATGATAAATTGAACAAAAATCCAGCAAAATTTTCTAGAAGAATTAAAGAAAGAGATGAGTGGTAGAGGAAAATTTGGAGAAAGAAATGAGAGTGATACCAGAAAAGTATGAAAAGGCAATTAGCTTGGTAAAAGAGGCACAAAAATTTGATGAAAATAATACCTTAAAACGCAGAATTGGCTAGTGGTAAAAGAGGCACAAAAATTCACTGAAGAAAAGAACTTCTTAAAAAGTAGAATAGTCCAAATGGAAAAGGAGGTACAAAAGTTCACTGAAGAAAATTATTCCTTAAAAATCAGAATTGGGCAACTGGAAGCTAATGAGATGTCAAAAAACAACAAACAAAGTCAAAAGAAGGAGAAAAAAAGCAGAAGAAAAGATGAGATACCTAATTGGAAAAACAATTGATCTAGAAAATAGATTGAGTGAATTTAAGAATTATTGAACTACCCAAAATCCACGATAAAAACAAAACAAAACCAAAAACAAACCCAAGATCCTAGACACTAACACTCAAGAAATTATCAAGGACAACTGCCCCAGTATCTTAGATCCAAAAGGCAAAATAGAAATTGAAAGAATCCACTATTACCTCTAAAAGAGATCCCAAAATAAAAACTCTCAGGAATATTTCAGCCAAATGCCAGAGCTCCTAGGTCAATGAGAAAAAAGAAGCAATTCAAATATCATGGAATCACAGGATCACAGAAGATTTAATTTCACAGCTTCCACTAAAGGAGTTGAGGACTTGGAATATGATATTCTAGACTAGCAAAGGAGCTGGTCTTACTTAGTTACTTACTTGCTTGGTCAAGAATAACCTACCCAAAACAACTGAGTATAATCCTTCAGGGGAAAAAATGGATATTTAATGAAATAGAGGGCTTCTAAGCATTCCTGATGGAAGGACCAAAGCTGAATAGAAGATATGACATTCAAACACAAAACTCAAGAGAAGCATGAAAAAGTAAACATGAAAGAGAAATCATAAGAGATTCAATAAGGTTAAACTGTTTACATTCCTATATAAAAAGATGATTCATGTAACTTTTAAGAACTTTGTCATTATTAGAACAGTTAAAAGGAGTTTACAAAGACAGATGGCATGTATGTCAGAATGATCTCCCCCAAAAAAATGAAGGGAGGAGAAAGAGCGATGCACTGGGAGAAAGCAGATGGGAACAGTTGAATGGGGAAATTTTTCTCACATAAAAGAAGCCTACAAGGAAGAGGTTTGTTTGTTTGTTTTGTTGTTGCTGTTGTTGCTTTTTACAGTGGAGGGTAAAATGGGAGGAACAATGCTTGAACCTCACTCTTATCAGAATTGGTTCAAAGAGGGGAATATATATAAATAAATGTGTGTACGTATGTATAAATGTATGCACATGTATGCACATGTGTGTATATGTGTATATATGTATGTACATGTATGTGTATGTGTATATGTACATGTACACATTCAACTTTACATAGAAATATATCTTAATCAAAAGAAAAATAGGAGAGGGAGGTGATAAGTGGAAGGCAGGGGCATGATAAAAGGATGAACACATTAAGGGGGGCAGTGGTTAAAAGCAAAACAGACTTTTGAGAAGGAAAAGAATAAAAAAGACAGAGAAGAATACATAGAACAAAAATGGATGGAGATAATCCACAATTGATAATTAAAACTCTGAATGGGAATGAAATGAACTCATACTCATAAAACAGAAACAGATAGCAGAATGGATTAGAAACCAGAATCCAACAATATGTTGTGGACAAGAGACACAGTTGAAAAAGAATAATGCACAAAATGTTAAAATAAAAAGCTGGAACAAAATATAATATGCTTCAGATGAAGTAAAAACAGCAGGGGTAGCCATAATGATCTCAGACAAAGCAAAAGCAAAAATTAATTAATAAATAATTAATAATTAAAAGAGAATCAAAGAAACTACATTTTGTTCAAATATGACATAGATAATGAAGTAATATCAAAAATTCTGATGCAAATTTATCTGATAAAGGCCTCATTTCTCAAATATAGAGAGAACTGAGTCAAATTTATAAGGATACCAGTCATTCCCCCAATTGATAAATGGTCAAAAGTTATGAACAAGCAATTTTCAGAAGAAACTATATAACTATAGTAATAGTCACATTGTCATATAGTCTGTCTATAGTCATATAGAAGAATGATCTAAATCACTACTGATCAGAGAAATGCAAATTAAAATAACTCTGTGGTACCACTTCACACCCATCAGAAAGGCCAAATGCCAGAGGAGACAAATGAAAATTGATACACCACTGAATTGTTGGTGGAATTGTGAATTGGTTCAACCATTCTGGAGAATAATTAGAACTATGCTCAAAAGATTATAAAACTATATATACCCTTTAACACAGCAATATCACTACTAGGCCTATATCCCAAAGAGGTCATAAAAAGGGGAAAAAACCAACACGTACAAAAAATATTAAAAGCAACTCTTTTTGTAGTGGCAAAGAATTGAAAATCAAGGGGATGCTCATCAATTGGGGAATGACTGAACAGGATGTGTCATATGATTGTGATGGAGCACTATTGTTCTATAATAACTAATGGGGCAGAGGATGATTTCGGAAATCCATAGCAAAACCTATTTGAATTGATGCAAAGTGAAGTGAGAAGAACTAACAAATCATTGTGCACAATATTGTAGTGATAACGAACTGTGAAAGACTTGGCTACTCTGATCAATGCAATGATTCAAAATAATCCAAAGGATTAATTATGAAAAAAAAAAATGCTATCCACCCCCAAAGAGAGAACTAATGATCTCTGAGTGCAAATTGAAGCATAATTGTCTCACTATTTTGCTTCTTTTTTTTGCAATACAACTAATATGGAAATATGATTTACATGATTTCACAAGTATAATTGATATCACATTGCTTGCCTTCTCAAGGGTGAGTGTGTAGAAGGAAGGGAGAGACTTGGGAACTCAAAATTTAGAAAGAAAAACATGTTTAAAAATGTTAAAAATCAATAATATTTTAAAGGCCCAGAATATAGCCTCTATGGAGGATTCATGGAAACAGACGGGTAAGAATTATACAAGATGAGGTAAGAAAGAGTTTTCAGAGGGAACTAGATGGTAAAGTGGATAGAGCAATGGGCATTACTCTATTTCTATTCAGAAAGACCTGAATTTAGATTTTGCCTTAGACAATTTCTAACTGTATGACCCTGGGAAAGTCACTTAATCTCTGCCTATTTTAGTTTCCTGAAATGGGGATAATAATAGCACCTACCTCCTGGTTTTATTATGAGGATAAAATGAGATATTTCTAAAGTGGCTTGCAAACATTAAAATACTATATAAATATTATTTATTATTATTTTTATTAATATTATAATGTGCACTGATATAATGAGTGCCCATATCAATGATATCATGGATTTTTTGAAATATTCTTTTTTTTCATGACACCAAAACCAAACTTCATTTATTTCAATGTTTTTCCTAGGCCTGGCCTTGATACCAAGAATATGTAAAAGAGAAGATTTTTTTTGTTCTGTGAAGTCTATGCTGTCCAAATGACTTTTTAGGCCTAAAAGTCCTGCTTATTTGGTGTTTTAACCTTTTCTACCAGGAAGCTAAGATCTCCTATTTTGCAGCAAAATACTAGGGAAATGATATAACTGAGTCTTCTCAAATTCACATATGTGAATAAAGATATTTGGAAATATTTTATAATTAATAATGACTGTAGTCAAGTCTTTAAAAAATATTTTTCAATCACTTTACCAAGACTCAAACATTAAGATTATATATACAAATTAAAAAAAAAAAACAAAAAAACTAAAGAATCCAGCCATTCTTGCAGGTGGCTTTAGCAAAATAGTTAGTTTAGCAAACATGACTAGATTATCATTCATTCATTAATTCATCCATTCCCTCAAAAATCACTTAAGAAATACCTTTATGCACAAACCATTATGTTAGTTTAGGGAGATGGGTTGGAATGAGGTTAAAAAGATAATTAAGTGATTCCTGCCTAACAATCAGAACTGTGACTAAGAAGTTTTGCATCTTGGGCAATGGAAGAGAGTATGTTCAATGGGCAGTAGTTTACTCATTTGGGATATGAGGGAGAAAGGAAGTGTTCAGGATACATAAACACTTCTATATTACTGGAAGATTTGCCACTACTAAGGAAGGGAGCTGGGAGCAAGGGGAAGAAGGGCATCTGGAATTGGTATTGTCCTTTATTAGCACTCTGGGGCAAAACCCTAGTGGCCACACCTTAATTATGATTCTATTTCAATGTAATATATATTTCTAGACAAAAGATTTTAGAAGTTCAGATTATTTTGATAATTGCCTCAACCTCAAAATTTGCTTGGTCTAGGTTCAAGTTCTATCTGGAACACTTATAGTTAAGCTTAATAAACTAAGCTGACATTTAATAGCTGTGAGACCATGGTAAATCTGTGTCACTTCTCTGAGTCTCAGTTTCCTTATCTATAAAAAAGGGCAAGGAGAGATATTAAATGACCTGCCCAGAGCTAATGAGTTTCAGAGAAAGGTTTGGAACCTAGGTTTTTCTATGTAATTATCATAGTATGACTACAAAGTCAAGAAGGTAGACCTAAAAGAGAGATATCTAGATTCTGGAATTAGTGAATTAATAAGGGCCGAAATGGTTCCAAGAGAAAATTAGACAGGTTAAAGATATTTTTAAAATAAATGAAAGTATAGATGAAAGAGCTGAATTTTATGACCTCAAGATGCTGGTATGAAAACAAGTTCAATAAGAAACACAGAAATAAGGACTCATCCCCTGCACCTTCTACTTATGCCTACCTCTCTTCCTTTTCTGGTTTACAAGACTAGGAAAATAACATTGACTATTTTATGCAAGGTGTCTGGGAATAAATATACAAATCAAAACAAAAATAAAGTGAAAAATATAATACAGGTCCACTTAATTTAATGAGAATGCAAAATACACTTAAATCCTTTTTAAAATATTATGATTGTCCATGTCCTTCAGAGGAGTCTGGACATTTGCAAACTGAAACCAAATACAAAAACAGGACACAGACACAAATTCAAGGAAATCATGCCGTTTGAAAACATTATAAAATAATTTTCTAGAAATCTCTCTATGGATTAGGGGGTATAAGACTTGATATGAGAATAAGGATTTGTTGGGTCTCCTGTAATTGCCAAGGCCAGACTACCAACGTATATAAGGTGATTATTCTAGTCCCATCAACGGTTTCAGGGTGAGCTATCAAAAATGGCCTGGAGACAGAAAGACCTGGGTTCAAATCCCACCTCAAGCACTTACTTGTTTTTTGACCCTGGCAAGTCACTTAACCTCAATGAGTCCTAATTTTCTCATCTTTAAAATGGGGGATAATTACAGTATCTAACTTCACAGAGTCATTATGAAGCTCAAGTAAAATAATATATCTGAACTACTTTATAAATTTTATAATTCTATATTGCTATATCCTATATTGCTATTAGCTGTTAAAATGTTGAGGGCAGTTCACTTTTTAAAATAAATCAACATGCACTTATTAAGTACCTATTGTGTGCCAGCCATTGTATTATATGCTAGGTGATGGGATTAAAAATAGTAAGTCTTCACCTTCAAGCTTACACATATATGCAAATCAAATATGTTATATTCAGGGACACATTAGCATTTGGGGAGGAACAAGGAAAAGCTCCCTGGAGGAGGCAATGATTGAATCATGATAGAAATTTTAAGAGGTATTCATGAAGAAACAGTGCATTCCAAGCCTTTGCAAGGACACAGAAATAGGTGATATAAGATTATGTATGAGGAACAGAAAAATCACTTTGGCTAGATAAAGTCTGTTGAAAAATATGCAGTAAGTCTGTCAAAATCGTTTGGAATAAAGTTGTGAAGAGATTTCAATGCCATTCAGAACTGTTGGCATTTGATCCTAGAACTGAGAGAACTATTGGAGTTTATCAAGCAGAAGCATGACATGGTCCAAAGTGATAAGGGTCTGAACTAGGTTGGTGACCATGTGAGTGGAGAGAACAAGATAGGTAAAAGATGTTATACAGGTATACTTGACAAGACTTAGTGACTAATTTGATATAAGGAGTGATAACAGAAAGCAAAGAATAAAAGATGACTATGTATCTAGCCATTCTATACTCCTGTAATAAGCCAGATTGACTTCAATGGAAACAATTATAGCCGAAACTTTCCCATCATTTTTCATATTAATAATAATAAAGTACATGTATGAATTTGGTACCAGCTCTCAGGAATGTGATTCCAGCAAATTTGGAAGATCGCTCCACAGGGCTTGTTGACCTGGTGGAACTCCTGACATCTGTCATAAATACTTCTTTATTTAATTCCTCACATCCTTAATTAGTATCATCCTCAACATGTTTAACATTTATGTTGATGAATCTGTATTCAGAGTTTCATGACTCCCTTAAATGCAGTGGCCTAAATCCATGCAATGGACTCCACTTCAGAGTTCCCCTTGCTATACCCATACCTTGAATGTCACCATTCTCAGAATGATAAAATTCCCAAACTCTAAACTCAAACCTTATGTCACTTATTTCTTTTCCTTCTTTGTCACATACTACCCTCAGGAACTTCATCATTCAACAAGATTGCTTCACAGTTAGTACTCACACCTCATCAATATTCTCTGTCCCTGGGAGGCCTCTGAGTGGAGAGTGAAACAAAGAGCTCCTTCTCAAATTTCCACTTAAAGAGGGCACCCAAGCCAGCCATCTCTTCACTTCCCACCCAGCTTTAACCTTCATATCTTTGGTCTTCTCTATCATGTCTTAGGGCCGAATATCTCCTCTCTCCACCTCTTTTTCAGCTTCTTTTTGTGTATTGTCTCCCCCATTAAATTGTAACCTCCTTGAAGGCAAGAGGCAATTTTTCTTTTTCCTATTTGAATCACAAGGGCTTAGCACAGTGCATGGCACATAGTAGGTGCTTAATAAATATTTGTTGACTGACTAACTTTTATCTCTCTTCTTCCCTCATTGCTTCTAAACCTGTTTTTGATGCTATTCCTAACTTCAACCATTTCTTATTCAGTCAGCTCATCAACTTTGTCATGGCTTCACTTGTCTTCCTCCCCAGTTAGTACTCTATGACTAACCATTTCAACAGTTCCAACTGGAGAAAGTAATAAAACAGTACTGCTTCAGTCTATAACAAAACAATGGAATCCAACCTCTTCTGGACTTTCATCTCTTGGCAGTCCTTTTACTCATCTCTGGCTGTGGCATTATCCCATTCCCTATGGTGGTTGTTCCCACATTTTTTTCCATACTCTTCAAACTCCAAACCCCATCTTTGACCTCTTCACTTTCAGAGAGAGATTCATAATCTATGATACTGACATTGAAGCTATCAGAAATGAGTTCCTTCTGTTTCTTCTGTGCCTTGAAATCTCTTTGAAGTTCTCTCATTCCCTCTCCAATTCATCATCGTTGTCTCAGAGGTAAAACAATCACCCTCCTCCTTTCTAAGATTAGTCCTTTCACCTGTGTTCTGGCTGCCTGCACTCTGCCATTCTATGAGATACTGTTGTATCAAACATTCCTACCACCCCAACCCTAACTCACTGACTAGTTCTACTCTGCTTATAATCCAGACTAGTATAATCAATGAATAAATCAATCAGCTAACATTTATTATGTACCAATTGCATGTAAGACACTTTGGTAGATAATAAGGAGATTCAAATCTTAGATGAAACAGTCACTGCCATATGGAACATAAGATCTAGTAAAGGGTTAAGATTTAAACATAATCATATTTAATTATAAAATCATTAGGAAGGTGAAAAACAAAGTGCTAAGTGAAAACTGGAGAAGAAGGTCTGGCCTGAAGGATAAAGGAAGACTGTATAGGAGGTGATATTTTAGGTGAGCTTTATAGAATGGGTAGGAATTCACCAAGTAAAGAAAAGGGAGTGGTGTATTCTAGACACAAAGAACAGTGTGGACAAATGAATAGAAACTTGAGAGGGCATATTTAAGGGAGGGCAGAGTCCTTCAATTTGCATAGAGTATGCTGCGTGTAAACGGGAAGAATATAACCTGAGATTGGAAACCGAAAATGCTGCCAAATTGTAGAGGAGTTAGAGTCTGTACTTTACTTCTTGGTACCCACTTTTTTAACATTAAGAGAGACATGAACAGATCTATGCATGAGGAAATTTCTTCTGGTGCTGGTATACTGTTTGGCTTAAAGACAAAACTTATGTGAAGGACTTTGAAACAGTTCGGGGCAGGATGGGATGTGTTAATGAGGGCTTTACTGTGATACTGTCAATGGGAATGAAAAAGGAGATTATAAATGTGAGAGATGTGGAGGCAAAATCAATAGGATTTGATAATTATCTAGGAAAGTAAAGGGAGAGGGAAAAATCAAAACTAATACCACTATTATGAATACAGTAGACAAAAGGCAAAAAAAATGAAGTTAGAAAGAACAGATTTAGAGAGTTCAATTTTAAGCTTAGCTTTTAATAAGTGGAGTTTGAAGTGTTGGGGTGACATCCAGTTAAAGATGTGGATCTATAGATATGGAACTCACAAGAGAAATGGTTGGTGAATTCATCTTCATAGAGATGGTAGCAAATGATATTGTCCAGGAAGTATAGAGAAAGAAAAAGCCCAGCTGCACCAACAGTCTTAGACCTGTTCTCACTCCTAGTATTCATATCCAGTGTTTAATTAAGGAAATGGTATGGATGGTGACAAATCTCAAAGAATTATCAAGATACAGATATTTTTTCTGAAGTTGGAATTGGAACAAAACCAAAAGTTGAATTAACACAATTTACCTTTCCTGATCTAGTCACATGAAAGAGTCTTCTTGTCTTAGCCCTACCATAGCTCAGAACTCCTGAATTTTAAGCAATCAAGTAGCCTTGGCTATTGCTAGTAGCAGGGATCACAGGCATATGCTATCAAGTACAGCCCCTCTGCGTTTGTACCTGACAAAATTTTACCAATTCTTCGAGGGCCTAGTCTATACTTAATGTATCCCCTCCAACTAGATGGGATTCCTTTCTCCTCTGAAATTTTGCAGTTCTTTCACCTATTTTCTCATAGCACTTATCATACCCTGCCTTGTGTAACTTTTAACTTCTCTATAAACTACTTGAGTGCAAGATCTGTGATTTATTCACTTTTGTCCCACTGTTTCTAACAAAGGCACATAGTAGAAAAACCACTAATTTTTTAAATTAAATGAGAAAAATTTAGGAGGGACATCCCTCATTCCTGAAATTTATGATGTCACATTAAAACAAATTCATGATTTTCATCAGTGTGGCTCTACTCTCTAATGTAGATTGGGTCCCTCCTACATCTCATGAAATGATTTGAATGAGTTCCCTGGGTCCCCAAATTTCATCACTTTGTGGTGACACTTTTGATGATGTCTTTCTGGTCTAAACCAGCAGTCTCATTGTGGTATGACAGAGTCAGAAGGGAGCATAGCAGATCCAGTCAACAATCCCCTGAAACAATAAAAATCAGATGCTAGAGGCAGGGAATCTATGTTCCTGCCAAAAAACAGCTGAAGTTTTGCTGCTGCAGATATGTTAGACCAGGGATTCTTAACCTGGGGTCTGTTAACTTCTTATTTTGCTAATTTTGATAAGTATATTTCAATTTAATTGGTTACTTTAAAAGCCTATATATTTTATTTCACACATTTAAAGATATTCTGAGAAGAACACAATAGGGTTTACCAGTCTGCCAAAGGAATTCATAGTACAAAAAAGTTGAAAAATAATAGATATAAGTGCTCAAAACGTAGAGATATATCCACTTCAACATTTTTTAATTATTTTTTTTAATTTTTAGTTTTCAACATTTACTTCCACAAGATTTTGAGTTCCAAATTTTCACCCCATCTCACCCCTAGCCCCACCCCAAGATGGCATGTATTCTGAATACCCCTTTCCCTAGTCTGCTTTCCCTGCTATCTCTCCCCCGCTTCCCCTTCTATTTTCCTGTAGGGCAGGATGGATTCCTGTACCTCATTTCCTGTATTTCTTTTTTCTCAGTTGCATGTGAAAACATTTTTTTTGAAACATGTGTTTTTTTTAAACTTTGGGTTCCAAATTTTCTCCCTTCCTCCCTCCCCACCCACCCTCATTGAAAAGGCAAGCAACTCAATATAGGCTATACTTGTGCAGTTATGCAAAACACTTCCATAGTAGATATGCTGTGAAAAACTAACTCTATTTCCCTTAATCCTATCCTGCCCACCCATTTATTCTATTCTTTCTTTTGACCCTGTCCCTCCTCAGAAGTATTTGCTTCTGATTACCCCCTTTCCCAATCTGCCCTCTTCTCTATCATTCCCCTACTCTCTTGTCCCCTTCCCCTCCTATTTTCCTGTAGGGTAAGACAGATTTCCATACCCAAATGAGTGTGTATCTTATACCCTACTTAAGTCAAATCCTATGAGAATAAGATTCACTCATTTCCTCTCACCTTCCCCCGGTTCCCCTCCACTGTAAGAGTCTTTTCTTTCCTGGTTTTTTTTTTGTGGGATAATTTAACCCATTCTACCTCTCCCTTTCTCCTTCTCCTAGTATAATCCTCTCTCACCCCTTAATTTTATTCTCCAGATATGACCCCTTCATTTTCAACTCACCCTGTGCCTTCTATCTATCTATATCTATATATATGTACATATATTTTTTTCCCCTCCAACTACCCTAATACTGACAAAGGTCTCATGAGTTACAAATATCATCTTTCCATGCAGGAATGTAAACAGTTCAACCTTAATAAGTCTCTTATGATTTTCTCTTTCCTGTTTACCTCTTCATGTTCCACTCAAGTCTTGTATTTGAAAATCAAATTTTCTATTCAGCTCTGGTCTTTTCATCAAGAATGCTTGAAAGTCCTCTATTTCACTGAATGACCATTTTTTCTCCTGCAGGATTATACTCAGTTTGCTGGGTAGGTGATTATTGGTTGTAATCCTATCTCCTTTGCCCTCTGGAATATTATATTCCATGCCCTGCGGTCCCTTAAGGTAGAAGCAGCTAAATCTTGTGTTATCCTGATTGAGTTTCCACAATACTTGAATTGTTTCTTTCTAGATGCTTGTAATATTTTCTCCTTGACCTGGGAACTCTGGAATTTGGCTACAATATTCCCAAGGAGTTTTCCTTTGGGGATCTCTTTCAGGAGGAGATCAGTGGATTCTTTCAATTTCTATTTTGCCCTCTGGTTCTAAAATATCAGGACAGTTTTCCTTGATAATTTCTAGAAAGATGATGTCTAGGCTCTTTTTTGATCATGGCTTCCGGATAGTCCAATAATTTTTTAATTCGCTCTCCTGGATCTATTTTCCAGGTCAGTTGTTTTTCCAATGAGATATTTCACATTGTTTTCTAATTTCTCATTCTTTTGAATTTGTTTTACAGTGTCTTGATTTCTCATAAAGTCACTAGCTTCCAATTGCTCTATTCTAATTTTTAAGGAAGTATTTTTTTCAGTAATCTTTTAGACTTCCTTTTCCATTTGTCCAATTTTGCTCTTTAGGGCATTCTTTTCTTCATTGGCTTTTTGGACCTCTTTTGCCATTTGGGTTAGGCTATTTTTGAAGGTGTTATTTTCTTCAGTATTTTTGGGTCTCCTTTAGCAAGCTGTCAACTTGCTTTTCATGATTTTCTTGCATCACTCTCATTTCTCTTCCCAGTTTTTCCTCTACTTCTCTTACTTGCTTCTCAAAATCCCTTTTGAGCTCTTCCAAGGCCTGGGACTGATTCATATTTTTCTTGGAGGCTTTGGATGTAGGAGCTGTGGCTTTGTTGTCTTCTTCTGGTTGTATATTTTGATCTTCTTTGTCACCAAAGTAAAATAATATAGTCTGACTCTTTTTGCACTGCTTGCTCATGATCCCAACCAATTACTTGAGTTTTAAACTCTTTGTTAAGGTAAGAGTCTGCTTCCAATGTGGAGAATGTACTGTCCCAAGTTTTGGGGGTTTGTACAGCTGTTTTCAGAGATACTTCTAGAGACCTGAAAAGTGTCAGTTCTTCCAAGGTGCTATGATAAGGGACAAGGTGTTTCCTCTCCACCGCCACAACAAACTCCACCACACCAGCACTCCTCCTTGCCCCAGGACTGCCCCTTAGAACTGTGACCCAGATCCAAGCACAGGTAAAGCAAGAGATTCCTGCCTCAGCCCTGGCAAAGAGATCCTTGCAAGCCCCCTGTGATCAGCCACTTGATTCCCCCTCAGTCTGTGGGCTGGAAGCTCAGAAGCCAGCTGCTGCACTCGGGGTGGCTGAGATCTAGCTTCTTCTCTCACCGCAGTAACAGACTTTTCCCACTGACCTTCTAAGTTGTCTTTGGCGTTTGTGGGTTGAGAAGTCTGGGCAGCCACAGCTGCCAGCGATTCAGTCCTCTGAGGCCTGCTTCAGGGTTGCTGCAGCCTGCGAGCCCATGCCAAACTGCGCTCCTCTCCCAGCCTGGCACGATATACCTCTCTGATCAACCATCCAGGTTGTGTTGGGCTGGGAATTTGTTTTACTCTGTTTTTTTGTGGGTTCTGCTGCTTTAGAATTTGTTTAGAGCCATTTTTTGTAGGTATTTGGAGGGATTTGGGGGACAGCTCTAGCCAGTCACTGCTTTTACTCCACCATCTTGGCTCCACCCCCACCCCACTTCAACATTTTTAAAGAGAGGAGGGTGGAATTTTATGGAGCAAAGTCATCTCTCTAACTTTATATCAGAAGAAACAGACTCAAAGAGGTGAAATGACTTGCACAAGGGTGAGCGCATGGCAGATATTCCATCTGCAGACTGGACTTTTGCATAGCAATCAGCAGCAGAAATAATTTTAATCTAGGTTTCTTGTTGGAGTCCCTGTGACAGGAGAAATATTTGTTCAGTTCAGCCCTGAGTGACCTTGGGAATATCATTTAACCTCTCTGGGTGGGTCTCAGTTTCCTTACTTGCAAAATAAAGATGATTTAGACTAAATGACCTCTCCCTTCCAGCTCTGAAACTATCATCCAATGATCCTACTCTGATCTCTAAGATTCCTGCCCAACCCTCTCAAAACAGCAACAATAGCAGCAATAGCAAGTCTCTTAAGCATTTGGACTGCCCTCTGAGGTCTCCATCTGTTTGCATAAAGTGTCCTTCTGAGAGAAGGGAGGAAATCTAGTAAAAAAGCTGGAGAAAGGCCTTGAAATCTAGAAGAGTTGTCCAGATAGGGCAGAACTGGTTGGTTGGTATACCTGAGCCACTCTAGCTCACAAGACAGCCGAAACCTTGTAATAGCTTATTGCTCAGAATCCCCCCTGTCTGATAGAACTACAAAATCCAGAGAATTTTACTGTATCCACCCATTTTCTCTAGTCATCGACATCACCTTGGAAACTTCCCAGAAACAACATAGGACAACCAGAGCAAGTGTTCTCCCTCTTAGTCCTACCTGATTCTGGCTTTTCAGTGGCTGATCTACCCTTTTTCCATACTCTACCCTTGATCTTGCAAACATGCTAAATTTTTTAAAACCAAGGCTGGTGACTTTGGGTATAAACCAGTACCAACCTTAGTTGGCACAATTGGCCAGCTGGTCCTAGCTCAAGATCTACTAACATTTCTCCTTCCAGCAATTCCTCACTGTTTAATCTAATTTAGTTTAATTAAAATAAAACATATACATATGTTAAGTCCCTATTGCATACAGAGCACCCTATGAAAGTATCAGTGGTTCCAACCTTGAATTCAAGGAGCTTCCAATCTATAGGGAGAAGGAAAACAAAACATGTACATAAAAAATTCATACACAGTTATTCTCTGTAAATTTGTATTACTTGGATCATTGAAGAATCTTTAAGCCAATTCATTTCCTCTTGCAGAACCTAAAGTCAATGGAAATTAAAATCTATTGAACCCTTCCTCACAGCTATATTCTCACCCCCCACTCCCCACTGATCCCAAGAGGACTTTGGTAACTTAAGTAGCTTAAGTCAGTTGTGCTCTGTAAGAGAAGGGAATACATTATAATGTACCTGTATTCAGAGGCAATATAGCTTAGCATAATGACCAGTTGACTTAGAATCAGAAAGTCTTTAAATTTGTCATTTAAATCTGTTGATTGCTTACTAATTGTGTGACCCTGAATAAGTCATTTGACATATCTGTACCTCAATTTCCTCATCAGCACAATTGAAATTTCCTCATCTGTAAAATGGATATGATAATAATATCATTCCTCACTGGGTTGCTGTGTGGATTCAATGTAATAATATACATGAAGCATGCTTTCTGGGGCTATGTTTCTAATTCACTTAGCAAAAGGTTTTCTCTAGGGCCCACAGCTTCTATTGCTCTCACTTGTAAGGCTACCTTGAATCTACTAAATATAACCATTTAGGCACATGTTATCTTCCCTATTAGAATGTAAGTTCTTTGAGGGAAGGGAATGTTTTCATTTTTCCTTTATATCTCTAGCTTATATCACAACTCCAGACTCATAGCAAGTTCTTAATAAATGCTTATTGAATACTTGGTTAATTGATCTGCTGTGATTTCATCTTTTTTCATACTCACTAAATATCTCATTTTTTGTGAATTTCATTGGCTGGGGGAAATTATTTGATCAGAGGCCAACTCCTTGAATATATGCATAAAGTGCCTTGAAAACCTTAATGCTCTTTATTAATGTGACTTATAATTATTAGTGCTATTAATAATAATAATTAGGTAATTGAATACTACTGTGCTGTAAAAAATGATGATTGGGCAGGTTTCAGAAAAACCTGGAAAAGCTTCTAATCAACTGGTTCTGACTGAAGTGATCAGAAACAGGAGAACAATGTATTTTAACAGTAATATTATAAACAGTATTTTACCATATTTTACTATATCCATCCATTTTGTCTAGTCATTGACATCACCTTGGAAACTTCCTAGAAACAACATAGGACAACCAGAGCAAGTGTTCTCCCTCTTAGTCCTACCTGATTCTTGGCTTTTCAGTGGCTGATCTAATAACAGTAATATTTTAAAGATAATCAATGTTCAAAGACTTAGTAACTGATCAATAGAATAACCTATAATAGTTTCAAAAGACTCATGATGAAACATGCAATTCACCTTCATAAAGAGTACTGATGGACTCAGAGTGCTGATTAAAGTGCATTTTCTTTCCCTTCTTTCTTCCTTCCTCCCTCCCTTTCTCCCTCCCTCCTCTCCTCCCTCTCTCTTCTTTTTTTGTTATTTCTCCTCCTCTCCCTCTTTCTTCCTTCTGTCTTCTCCTCTCTTCCTCCTTTCCTTCCTTCCTTATTTCTTTTTTTTTTTGTTTTTGGTGGAGTCCAGTGCAGAAATTTGTTTTGCATGCCTATACATATACATATATATATATACATATACATATATATATATACACATATACATATACATATATATGAACATGCATTCCCATATATATGTATATATGTGTGTATATATATGTACATATATATATATATATATATATTCACCCTCTTGCCCCGTGACAATGTGCTTCATTAAAGAGAAAAGGTCACTGAACCAAGAAGAGTAGCTTGCTCAGTGGACTTGAAAGAGAATGACTCAAACCTGTGGTATTCTCTAGAAGCAGCTGGGTGGCATAGTGGGTAAGAACATTAGACTTGATGTTGGGAAAAAAACTGAGTTCAAATCCTGTTTCAAACTCAGTGTAACCCTGACCAAGTAACTTAAATTCTTTCAGGCTCAGTTGTCTTATCCATAAAATTCAGGTAATGGTAGCACCTACCTTACAGAGTTGTTGTGTGGATCAAATGAGATAATGTGTTCAACACTTTGTTAAACCTCAAAGTGCAATATTGATGGTGGTGGTGATAATAATAACGATTATTATTATTATTCTCTCTTCTTATCTGCAGAGAGTGTGTTCTTTGAGACTTGCTCTCTTGGGTGTTTTGTGATAGGAGTAGGAGATCTCCTCCCTACTCCTGAACCCCTATTCCTGAACACTCCCCCCAGATACAGCAGATTCTCAACACATAGTAGCACACACGTGAGCTTCCTAGACAAGCCTGATACTCAACCTCAAGTCTCTGCCTGTCTCTTCTGCTTTGAGTTTCTTCCCCTGAGCATAGATTCTTGGACATCAGCCATGACAGACGGACTTTTGAGAAGTGGTAACCCCTGCAATTTGGGAGTTCCTAGGAACCTCAGTCAAAGCTAACTGGCAGCAAGATGAGGTTTTTTGCAACTACATTTTTAAGAAAATGACCACTAGCCCTGGCTTCCTGGAAGCTGTGGACCCTGAGGGAGTTATTCAGAAAGTTCAGAGCCAAGGTGAAGATGAAACAGCTATTCAGCAGTTCCAGAAAATGTTTCATGTTTTATGTTTTAAGTATCACCCTCCTGAGAGAGTGTAACAGTAGTTCTGAGTTGGTTTCTTGTTTTAAGTCTTTGTCAAAGCACACTTATGAGCATTTCATATTGTAAGCATTTATTTTGTATAGAGAATGGAGTTTGTACATAGTTATTTGCATGTTGTCTCTCCCATTAGATCATAAACTCCCTGGAAGCAGGGACTTTTACCTTTCTTTATATTTCCAGGGCTTAGTATAATGATTGACACATAGTAAGTGCTTGAAACTGTGATTCCTTGAATGACTATATTGAATACCTCCTTTCTAATCCCCTTGTTAGAACCTCTATACAAGATCCAGAACCAAGCTTTAAACGATGTCCTCTGGAGGTTCCAGAATGGAGGAGTAAAGCATCAGATGTATATGTTTGTGTAATGTATGTGTGTTCGCATGCATGCATGTATGTATGTATAAGTACATATATAAGTATATGTATATGTATATGTGTGTATGTAAAAGTCTGACACTTCTCTTTAGAGGCCAGGCTCCTCTAGGACTGAACTCAGGGCTGAGAAGTCCCTTAATGGGAAAGGACTCCTAATATTCCTCTAGATCACTAAGTTTGCTGTTAAAGATACAAATCTTTTTTCTATTGTTAAAATATTAAAAATAAAAATGACTGAAATCTGATTACCTGCAGACACAAACCAGGCCAATATCTTTCTGAGTCCTGAGTCACAGTGGAGAAGCTGGCTAGACTTCAGAATCTTGGTGGCTTGGTTATTTATGGCTGCCTATAAACCTATTCTTCTTCCACCTCCCTGGACTGAAATCACGAGGCCCAGATGCCAAGTTGGGAAATTTATTTTTCCAGGAGCAGCTGGCTTCTTGGCAGCTTCTCTTGGCAATGGTGTTGCCCCCTTTGAAGTTGTCTCCTGCTTTGCTGTGTGTTTTTAAGATGCCTGACGAACTGTTTGGGCTGCTTTGGTATCTTGGATGTTATTTTCCTTTTGACTCACCTTTTCAATGAGGAGACATTTATATGCATTTTTATCCATGTGGAAGGGAAACTGTTGGAAAAAAAAAGTGTGTGTATGGGGGAAAGAAAGTATGAGAGCATACACACACGAGCACACACAAACACATTCAAATACACACACACACACAAATACTCAAATATATCTGTGCTTTCATCAATGTGGCCATTCTCTCCAATGAACCAGATTATGGTCCATCTTTTTCTACCTATCTTATACGACTTTGTTCGTGTCCTCCCACATATTCAGAATAGAGAATCTACCCAAAGTGCTAGGGGCCTTTATCCATAGCTATTGGCAGTTAGATAGTAAAAGTGATAGGGATTTGGCCTCAAGTCAAGAAGGTCTGAGTTCAAATCCAGCCTTAGACACTTACTAATTACGTGACCTTGAAAGTTACTTAACCTCTGTCTCCTTTAATTTCCTCAACTCTCAAAATTGGGAGAATAACAGCACCTACCTCTCAGAGTTGAAAATAAGGATCAAATGAGATAATGTCTGTAATTCACTTACAACAGTGCCTGGCACATAGTAGGTACTTAATAAATGTTTGTCCCTTTCATTTCTCTCCATTTGACATTGTGAGGATACCAATAACATATTTGTACAGTCTGTAGATTATTTTCCGCTCTTTCCAAATTAGCATTGCACTATAGCTTTGTTCTTGCTTCAACATTTTTTTATTACATTTATCATCGCTTCATCTGATAGACAAAGGAATAGGGCACAAAGTATTGGATTGGGGCAGCTAGGTGGCCCAGTGGATAGAGCACAGCCCTGAAGTCAGGACGACCTGAGTTCAAAGCCGGCCTCAGTCCAAACACTTGACACTTACTAGCTGTGTGACCCTGGGCAAGTCACTTAACCCCAATTGCCTAAAAAACAAAAAAAAAAAAGTATTGGATCTGTAATTTCATTGATATACTTCTCAAGGAGGAAACTCCTTTTACCAAAGCAGGTTGCAACCTTCTCTGTAATTTGTAGTCCTAGAAAATTCCCTAGAGCCCTGAGAGATTAATTGACTTGCTTAGAGACACATTGTAAGTGTCAGAGGAAGAACCAGAAGCTAGGTCTTCCTGGCTCCAATGCTAGCCCTCAATCCTCTATGCCATGCTACAAACCATGAAAAACAAACAACACACAAACACACACAAAATCACAGGGACTGTGTACAAAATACTGTAACATCCTAGTAAAGACACGGACTTTAGACGAGGACCTGTCTAGATCAACCTCCATTTATATGACAAATGAGCATATAGCTTCCTATTAGGACACTTTTATTGATGGGGAATTCACTGCTTAACAAGATGAGTTATTCCATTTTTTGGAAGCACCACTTGTGAGAAAATCTCTCCTTAAACTGATTAAAATTCTGTTTCTTCCTAACCTCTGCTCATTGGAGCCATCCTCCCATCCCCCTACCACAGGAACCACATAGGATGTGTTCACTCCTCCACCTATATAACAGGTCTTTAAAGACTTGAGAAACAATGTTTATGGCTATCTCATGCCTTCTCTTTTTCCATGCTAAATATTCTCAGTTTCTATATTCATGATTGCCAGAGGCCATTATGATACAATTTTAATGTGCATATATATACATATATATATAATATATATATGTTTTATTTCTTATACATTCTCCAGAATGTCTTATTGCTTTTTTGATTCTTATAGTTCATAGAAAAACATCATCTCAGAGTTGGAGGGGACCTTTTCATAAAGTCCAATTCATTCCTACTCTCTACTTCCCAACCCCTCTACAATATCTCCAGCAATGAGTCATCTAGGTTCTGATGAAGACTTCTATTGAAAGGATATTTACTACATCTCAAGAAAGTTTATTTCACTTTTGGACAATTCTAATTTTTAGGGAGTTTTTGTTTTTATTTATATTGTCTAAATTTGCTCTTCTGTCCTATGGGACCAAGCAAAACAAATCAAACCTCTTCATCTACAGGACAGTTTTTCAAATATTTTAATATGGCTATAATGCTCCAGTTAAGCCTTTATTTCTCCAGTTTAAATATCCTTATTTCCTTCAACTAATCTTTATTTGTGTGGTGTTCTCATCTCTCCATTTTGGTTGACCTCCACTGGATACATTTCATGTTATTCTGAGAAATGTAGCATCCTGAATGGAATAGAGTAACCCAGATGTGATCTGACCTGGGAAGAGAAGAGAAAAATTATGAAGTCCCTTTTGGGGGATAATCTGTTTCTTTTAATCTGGACTAACAATGCATGAGGTCTTTCCAAGAATGTCACACTCTTGGACTGTATTGCTTTGTCAGTCTACTAAATTCATAATTTTTTTCAATACTCATTGTCATCGTCATTCATTTACTCATTGTCTATACAGTTCATAATCCCATACTAGTGACGTTAATATTTCAAACTCAAATTCAGTCATTTAAATCAATTCTTTTTTAAAACTTTATCATCTCAAATTCAGCCCAACATTCTGATCTGTCAGACTCTTTAGGAAACTATTTCTGTTATTCATTTTTTTAAATCATCCCCTTTAGTTTTATGTTACCTCTAAATTTAATAAGCATACCATCTGTTTATTTAATAAATTATAAAATGAATATAATTTGGCTAAATTCAAAGTACCATAGATTTCTAATAAATACTTTCTTACTGGTAGGCTTACCTAGCTACTTTGATATTTTGAAGTATTTAGATTATTTTCAATTTAATTATGCCCTGCACAGTGTGGATCATAGGTCATTTATGCCTTCTCATCCTTTGTAATTATTTCCCATGACCTTCTCCAAAATCCTCTGTAAGGGACTACTCAATGAATTGGAGGTCTTTGTATAAGTCTATTTTTTTCTTTTCTTTTCTTTTTTTCTGTCAAGGCGATGGGGTTAAGTGACTTGCCCAGGATCACACAATTACTGAATAGCATGTGTCTGAGGTCGGATTTGAACTCAGGTCCTCCTGACTCCAGGGCCAGTGCTCTATCCACTGTGCCATCTAACTGCCCCCTAGGTCTCTTAATATATTGTGGGTACCTAAGTAGCACTCTGGTTGTTGACCATAATCTGTTGCTCTCACTTCATAATACTCATTCTCTTTTCTGATCATATACTTTCTTTCAAACTACTTCTTATATACTTCACTGTACACATATTAACCAACTGCTACCAACAAGCAGATGAGCACAAGAGTCTTGAGTGTGACAGAACCCCCAGACCCAGATTCTGCTTCCAGCCCAGCCCTCACTGACAACACCTGGGGAAGAAATTTCTGTAGAAAAAACACAAGCCATCCTCACCAACTGCCAACTAAATGCCACACACAGGGCACAGAAGTCACCCTACCTGAAGCAACAGGGTACCTAAGGGAGAGATAACATATATACCACTAGGAAAGTCAAACCACCACTATCACTTTGACAACTATCTCCCCTTCAGAACCTGATTGAGGTAGCCCAGTACCCTAAAGTTAAGAACCTTGAAAATAGAAATGGTTCTAATCTAGTACCTATGCCCAGGAAGAAACCCCTGTGGAGATTAGGTGCTAGAGCCACAGCTACTGAAAATCCAGAAAAGTCCCTCCCACAAAAGTCTCTGGCAGTACCACATGGTTCAACATCAGAAACGGATATGATTTTGTTTTCACTCAGTCAATAAACATTTGTTAAGTGTTCTTTATGTACCAGGCTCTGTACTAAATACTGAGAATACAAAGAAAAGTAAAAGACAGTACTTGATTTCAATAAGCTCACAGTCTACTGAGGGAGACAGCATGAAAACAACCATGTATTAACAAGATATATGCAAGATAAATTAGAAATAAATGTTCTTGTAGTGTACTAAAACATCCAGATCTTTATCAGAACTGCTGTCTATCCATGACTTCTTCATCTTATACTTATGAATTTGATTATTTGCACTGAAGGATAAGACTTGATATTTATCTCCATTATGGTTATAGATCATGATGTTTGATGATTTACAGCCATAAAAAAATCTCTGGGAGAATATTAGTGTTAAAAAAGATGATGCCTGTGTGTGTGTGTGTGTGTGTGTGTGTGTGTGTGTGTGTGTGTGTTCTAGGCTGGCCCTGAATCAGAGAAGTCCCCTAGTAGTTAAAGTTTAATATTGGATCAAAGTGGAGTCATTTCAATAGTTGACCAAAAAGAAGGGGGGCGGGGGTTACTTAGCAATAGAAGGAAAAGTTTATTCAACAAGGAGAGGAAATGAGGACACCTCAAGTTGATTAAGTTGAGTGAAATTCCCTTGCTTAAGTTACCCATTGTTTCCACCAAGTATCAGAGCTCCCCCATTGCTCTTCATGGTTCCTTTATTCTGAGGTGGTGAGGAAGTGATATCAGCAGTCTGAACCTTTAGTCCTTTGAGTTAACCAAATCTTGATGAATGTCTCCATACTTCACAGAAAAAACTAGCTTGACTTGCATAGGGGTTGGGGTTAGGATATTGCTCCTACCACACTTTACTCCTTAATAGTAAGGTCCTTCTTTAAGGCTATTACTGGTCCACTCTGAATTCTAGTATTCAAGAATTCTAATTTGGGCAGCACTAAAGGAGGAACAGAAAAACTAAAACAGAAATGAACAAACAAAAATGAAATGGTGTAACAGTTCCCTGAAGAAATAACTGAATCTGAGAGAATTCTAAGAACTGAGTCTTGGGTCTAAATCATCAGATTCATGTGACACGAATGATACCAAATCAGTTCATAGCAGCTCTCTCAAAGTAAACAAACAAAACAAAACAAAAGAACCCATAAATTGGAGCATTAACAAAACAATAGGCTACAGCAAAGAAGTTGATACTTTCTGCAGAGTCACTGTGCCACCAGGCTCACCAACCAGGATTTCCCTCTCATGGGGAGTCCTTTACGGAGGGAAGCGAAATACAAAATCCTTGACCAATAAGATTCCTCTGAGAGATTGTCCCCTTTTGTACAGGATGAGTAGACCAAGTCATCTCCCCCTCCATTACCACAAAGCAACCTGCCTCCCAAGAATGCCAGCCTTAGTCCTCCAAGCCTTCCTTAGGGAAGAGTTGTATAATCATACGTGGGTATGTTACACTGGCAGCAATGTGGAGAGGCATGGAAATCATTTTCACATTACAGTAAGCAAAGAGGAACAGTGAACCTACCTTTTGCTGTTTCACATGCCAATGCCCACTCTTTTCCAGCAGACTGTCACTGTTGCTGGGGATTTATCTGCATTCTGCTGTCACTGGTACCTACATATCTATCTGCCCATTGCTGCTGCTGGAGTCTGAATGCCTGCCCATTACCCACTCTGCCAAGATCAGCCAGCACTCCAGGACAACTCTTACTAGTAATGTTTGATCCCTTCTGCCTTATGCTAGGCAAGAATGTTGCTATAGATCTGACCAGAATCCTGCTGTCACTACTCATGCATTACTCTGCTCCACTAATGTGGGTCTGACTCTCTTAATCTCCTCACCCCCACCCTCCCATGCAAAAGGTTTCTTCAGGCCTGTGCAATTACCGCCTGCCTTTGTATGGCTCACTGTGGGTACAGCTACTGTTGGGCCTGACTCTGCCCTTCTATGCCAGAGGAAATACCCAAAGCAATTCAAACAGTAACAAAGCCTAATCCTAATAAGCCAGAATTTACTCCCCAGGTGTAAGCAGCTATTTATGCTAAGATCGCTCCTTGGTTCTGAGTTCTCTGATTTCCAAAAGCCCCTCACTGGAAGCTCCTGAGGGATTTACAATTCATGGTTCAGACTTTGAAGGTGAGAGTGAAAATTTTAAAACTGATGCAGCAATCTTGGCTGTCCCTAGATAATTAAATGGGGATGCAATTGGTGCATTTATCCCTATCTTCAATTCCAAAACTATATCTCTGAGATCCAGTTTTCTTGAGTGTCTTTCAGAATGCTTGTGCCAAGCAATTATAATAAAATTCATGTGCCAATATTGCAGTTGGTCTTTTGAATTCCGTTTTCTTAAATGAAATTCAAACAGTTTCTTCAGCACTGTTGTTAGACAATCATACAAGAAAATAATTGTTAGTCAGTCAATTGAGGTATTAGTAAAATTGTATCAGGACAACCAGAATGGGTATATCTTACTGTCTTGCCCAAATTTATACCTTTGTTGCAAGTCTCAGCTATACCTGATTATGACGGGACCACAAAAGAGCTAGAGATGATATGCTCAAGTTTGTAGTGCTTTGGAAAAGCAAGGCGGGGGAGGGCTGCCAAATATATAAGGGCTGCCAGATATAGCAGCTAGGTTACTAGTACACCAAGGGAGCTCCAAAGAATACATAGAAGTATCTTAGTTTCTTTTGGAGGTTTTGAGAAGACCACCAAGAAAAGTAGCACTCTTGCTTGGGTGGTGGTGAGTAAAAGCCTCTATCCCGTATCTTAATCACAGTTGTTGTAGTAATCCGGGATATATATATCATGGACATTGGTGATATCCAGTCTTGGAAATCACTAACTTCACAGAACTAATAGTAACTATTATGCCAGTTTTTTGGGGTAGAGCAAAGTGGAAGTCTGTGCAGTTGACACAGTATCAAATAATATTGTTGACATCAAAGAATGTCAAGGCCTGCAAAGACAAAAAATATTTCTTTCCAAGTAATGGAAATGAAGGAAGGTGGAGTAAACTTCACTATACAAACTCCTCTAATTACTGTCAGTGGCTGATAAGCAAGGTCAATGTTACCTGGAAGTCTACAAGAGAGAACTGTGAGCTGCGTAAGGTTTTTATCCAGATTGTTGTGGGTTGACCTTATCAACTTGGTGACTAAGGTAGCCCAAGTCTCAAGTATTTGGTATGGAGTTATTCATCTATTCACATATTTTTCTTCATTCCTATAACTGAAAGTAGATAAGAGCATTTTCTTTTACCTGGAGAGGTGTTTGGTTTATCTTCTCCATTTTCCCTCAAAATTATTTGAATTCTCCTTGATATTGCAACAGTTTGGTGGATTGATGGGTAAAGGTCTGAAAGAAGTCCCATTTTCCAAGATCATTGATATGTAGCACTATATTGATGACATAATGTTATTTGGGTTTGATGAAGTCACACTTACAGAGGCCCTACATTGGAAGATGGCTTATAAGCGAGACAAAGGATTGATGATGAGAAAACGTATCTCTAGCCCCTTAGTTAAGCAAGAATTTACTGGATGGGGAAATGCAGATACTTAGGGATGTAATCCATAATAGGTTAATGACATTCACTCCCTCATTATCTATAAGCAAAAGTCTGGACTCTTCTGGTTCAGGAGAACTTCTATTCCTCAGGGTATTTTGATGTTATTCATTATTCTTGTCACTTGCAAGTTCAAATCTTTTGATTGGATCTTGAAACAGGCCATACTTCTGAAAGAGCTAAAGCAAGCCAATCCCTGAGCCTCTTATAATCCTATGGAACTTTTTTTTCTTTCTTCTTAGCATTATATCCATAAGAATCAGGTAAATTCTACCCTTTAGTGGGCAATAAAAGGTGGTCAGATTAAATGACCACTAGACTTTCATAGCACTAAGCTTCCCTATTCATTACATAACTTTTGAAAAGCAGTTATCCTATTTCTAAGACCTTGTTACCACTGAAAAAATGACACAGGGTCATACCATTACTCTTCATTCATTATGACTTGGGTGCTACAAGATATTCTTCTAACAAGATGAGTAGGGTATATCATTTAAGTGGAAATGGTATTTTCAAGCTAGGGGTTACCTGGGGTCCTTAGGAGTTAGTGCTCTTCAAGAGTAGGCTGTGACTTTGCTGGAAGCAAATGTATTTCAAGTCCTGGCTATGATTTGCTTCTTCCAGTAAAACAAGGGACCCCTTTCTATGAGAATCTCACTCTTGAGGGACACCTGATTCACTGATACCTCTACCCATTGTGGGGGATTTATATGCAAAAAGACCTCAACGGCCATTAATCTAGTAATGGCTTAGACTCTGGCAAATCCTCCCGGGGAGACAAACATGTAAAAAGAGACTCCAGGGATGGGAAAAATGAGATATTTATTTATATTGATCTCTGGATGGAGAGTGGTCTGGGGTCTAGAGATAACATGATTAGAAAATTAAAGACTTCCTATTATGAGAGAAATACCAACAAATAGATTTTTCTGATTTCTCTTACTTTGCGTAGTTGTTTATAGGCCATTTTAATGCCAATCAGAGACATAATATAGTTTTCTTGAAATGAATAATCTGCTCAATGCCCTTGAAAGAATAGTAGAGGTTGGAGAGTGGGTCTGTCATCATTCTAGAAATAGGGGCATTGTGTTGCATTATGCTGCAGTGAGCACAAGATGATATGATTCCCTTAACAAATGATACTGCAGTGACTTCTGTTCAACTATACTCCTCATGCCCATTGGAGCTCCCACTTTTGGAAGATCAATATGACATGATCCCATATGGCTTTGGACCTATTTCTAGTTGGCACATTGATAATATCAGCAAATTAAAGTGGATATTTTACATAGTTAGACAAATATTAAAATGTTTTTGGAGGAGCAAAGAAAAAATCAAGAATATCAAGGAAAGTAATGAAAATGTAGGAGTGAAGTGGTTCCAGACATAAAATCAACTTAAAAATTGTAATATAAAAACTACTTGGTATTGGCCACAAATAAAAAAACTGATCAATGGTACAGATTAGACAAAGAAGAATCAGATGTATTTGAACTCAGTAACCCACTGTTTGATAAATTCTAAATAATAAATTACCTCATAGATAACATTCCATTTATGGAGTGCTTGAAACTTTATAATGGGCTTTACATGTATTATCATATTTTATTATCAAAATAGCTTGGAGTTACATGATATTGTTGTCCCAGTTTCAGAGATGAAGAAACTGAGACACTGACAGGGGTTGTGACTTGCCCAGCATCGCATAGTTATTACATGAGTAAGGCAGGATCTGAACATAGGTTTTCCTGAATCAAGGTCACTGTGCCACCTAACTGGTGGCTACTTGACAAGAATTTCTGGAAAAAATGGAAATCAGTATGGCAGAAATTTGGACTCCATTTAGACATTTAGACTGTATCTCACATAACACAATAAACCCAAAATGGATGCATGACTTAAGGAATAAAGGTCATACCATTTTTGCCAAATAAAAGGTAAGACTAGTACCTTTTGCAGCTATAACGAGCGGATGACTTGTAATGTATACATGGATAAAGGCAATTATAAAATAGATAATTTTGATTACATTAAATTGAAAAGATTCTGAATGAACAAATGAATGAAACTAAAACATGAAGGGAAGTAGTAGACAAGGAAAAATCAGTTATCATTTATTCATAATCAAATTATGATTTTCAAGATAAATAGATAACATGGTCAATAAATATAAAAATAAAGAATTGTTAAAAGTAAAATTACAAACTATTAACACTATATAAAAATAATGTTCCAAATTACTATTAATAAAGAAATGCATATAAAAATAACAGAGATTTTACATCATAACCAGTAAAATTGCAAAGATGACAAAAAAGAAATAATTGTTAGGGGGGTCATGGAAAAATAGTTACATTAATATGTTGTTGGTAGAACTGTGAATTGGTCCAACCAGGGTTGGGGAAGCTGAGACTTCAAGGCCATATGTGGCCCTCTAGGTCCTCAAGTGCAGCCCTTTGACTGAATCCAAATGTCACAGAACAAATTATTTTAATAAAACTATTTGTTCTGTAAAACTTGGACTCAGTCAAAAAGCAACACCCAAGGACCTAGCAGGCCACATATGGCCTCAAGGTCACAGGTTCCCCACTCCCAAGTCCATTCTTGCAAGTAATTTCCAATTATTAAGAGAAAATTACTAAAATGTTGATGTCCTTTGACAGAAATTCCATTGCTATGAATTTACCCTAGGAAGGTCAATGATAAAAAGAAAGGGTATCAATACACTAAAATATATATAGCAACATTTTTTAGCAGCAAAGAAACAGAAATAATGACCACTAAATGGGGATAGTCAAGTAGGTTATATAACATTAATACATTTCAATATTATTACACTTAGAAACAATGTACACAATGAAAATAAATAGAGAAGCTTGGAAAGAATTTTATGAATTATTTAATTCTGTACTAAAGCACAACATAAAGATGAATTAATGAATACTACCCAAAAATCTAATTGGTTTTTATGTGCTAAGCAGTGGGGTAACAAAAGGAAAATGTGACACTATTCCTGTTGTAAAGGAACTTATATGATAATTTAGGAGACAACACATATTCTACAGTTCAGCTAGAGGTCATGTGGAAAGTCAAGGAGGATCTTAGGATACAGTTGCAGGGCAGATGACAGGCCATAGTAGTCTTGCATTTCAGTAGAAGAATAATTGATGACTTCGAGTTTATTCAAAAGGTATGAGAAGCTATGCAGCTCTTTCCACCAACACATCCAGAGGAAGTCTGGGCAGTCAGAGAGTTGGCAATGGCAAAGGGAAGGCAAACAAGAGAGTCTTACTGGTGATTTTTCTCACCTGTCTACCTTTTATAGGATCTACAGTGACTATAAAAATATAAAAAGAAAGAACAACAAAATAAATAAAACTGATTCTATGGAATAATAATGACAACTGAGACCCAAGAAAACAATATAAAAAGGAACTTCTCACCATTTGTTTTGCAAATATCCAAGACTATTGGTGTGAAATATAATATAAAATATTAACCTTTCTTGAGGAATTTCAGAGTTTTATTAAATTTTTGTTTTTCCTTGTCATTAGGCATGGCTCTCAGGGAGTAGAGAACTATATTTGGAAATGTAGGTGTTATAAAAAAACATAAAAATAAAAGTAACACAAAGAAAAAAAAATATGTTAAAGAAAACTGAAAAAAAAATTAACATAAGAGAAGTGATCACATTTCCAGGAGATGTTCATTAAGACAGCATTGGTAAGACTTGCCCCTCTGGTAATATACTATCAACACGGGAGATTTATGAAAAGGGGGAATCCAACAAGGGCATTTGTGATCCATTAGCATTTCACTATATATGCCTTAGATGAACTACGTCAGCTCAGAATTACCTCATAAACCACTGCAGAAGTTAATCTGAAAGTAGGATGACTAGAAAAATAAAGAAAATAAGTTGTTCTTTTTTTTAAAACTCCTAGAATATATATTTCAGGTGCATCTTAAGTTTTTGCATTTTCCCTAGGAATGGGAAAAATTATGATCATAAAAGCCATCAATTTTTCAATGTGGGGCTTATGTTCTTCACTCAATGGGTATTATGTTCTTAAATAATAGTTTAGTCCAGTATGCTTCATGTTATGAATCTACAAATGTGAAAAGGCACTGGGCTTCATTTCTCTTTTAACCTTCCTATGATACTATATATCAGATAGTTTTTGAAAATCTCCCTTGCTGTTGACCATCACTTGAATAGGACTGTCAAGATTATTGCTTAAATTTGTGAGTGCTTTATAAACAACATTTTCTGTTGATTAGTATATAAAAGTTAAGTTGGATGGTATAAATAGAGTGCTGTGATTCATTCTCAGCCTCCAGAAAAGGCTACATGAAACCACAGTGTAGTAACAATGTGGATGTTTTCATCTGTCACTATCTTTGCCACAAACAGTTGTAACACAGTGACTGGGAGCCCATACGATGGGACCCTTCATGAGGCAACATCCAACTCAGTCTCGTTGGGTCTCCATCAGAGGATAGATTAGAGATTATAGAAGAAGGGGAAAGAGATAGAAGCCACGAACGGATTTAGGCATAGAGAGCAAAGCATCTCATAAACCTTGTCCAAATATGATAGAGTCCAAAAATTCTTAGAATCAAATGAACACACACACACACATATGTAAGATTGATATTTCAGTAGGAAAACAGATGGGGAAAGAGGAGTTTAAAAGGATGGGTAGAATTGTGGAAAGAATAGAAACAAACAAAAACAATCAATTCTGAAGTGCTTAACCTAACGAGTGAATTAAAAAGAGAAAAAGAATGTAAGAACCAAACTTATATCACAGGATCTTTTTTTTTTTCATAGCTTTCAGGTAATCCAATTATTCTTATGTTTTCTTGATCTGCTCTCCAGATCCATTGTTTGTCTTATGAGATGTTTCACATTCTCTTCCATTTTTTTCATTCTTTATATTTTGTTTTGTTATTTCTTGATCTCTTATAACTTCACCAGCTACTTCTTGCCCAATTCTGATTTTCAAGGAGTTGTTTTCTTCTTTAAGATTTTGGATCTCCTTTTCTAATTGGTTGATTTTCTTTTCAAAATCTTCTTGTTTTCCTTGTATTGTTCTTGGTTTTGTTTTGTTTTGTTTTGGTTGTTTTTATTTTGTTTTGTTTTCCTCAATCTCTCTCATTTGATTTTTAAAGTCTTTTTTTTTAAAGTTCTTAGAATTCTTTTTGCACAGGTGACCATTTGACATTACTCCTTGGAATAGAAGAAGGTTTCTTTGCTTCAGCATCCTCCTCTGAAGACAAACCCCTGGTCTTTTTTATTCCCACAATAATCCTCTATGGTTGGATTATTTTTTCTTTACTTGCTCATTTTTATTTTATTTTAATTTTTTATTCATTCATTCATTCATTTATTTATTTATCTATCTATTCACCCACTTATTCATTCATTCATTCATTCATTTATTTATTTGTTTGTTTGTCTGTTTGTTTATTTCTTTATTTAATTTTGGTAACAGCTTAGCTTTTGTAATCACTAGCCCTGGGGTATGGGAGATGATGTCTCTGGCCTCAGATCCTCTTCAGTTCTCCCCTCTGTCCTGGAACTAAAACCAATACCTCCAGCCTCTTGTAAGTGTCCATAGCCAGGGGTGTCCCTGACCCACAGCTACTGCACTCACTGAGCATGTGCTGGTTCCTTCTCACCTCTAGTTGAGTCTTTGCAGCATAGCCAGGTCTGGCATTCCTTGTCAGCAGAGGTTCCCTCGATCTTCCTGGTTCAGACATCCTATTCCCCTCACTGTCCTGGGGATAAAAGTTTCTGTGGCTGGGGCCTAGACAGCCTCCCAAACTAGCTAACTCTAGGGTTTGCCATTTGTTGTTTAAGTGGACTTAGCCTGGAGGTATATACTCTTCACAAGGACCAAACCTTGTCCTGGGATTTTTCTTCAGATCTTCTCATATTGTCCCAAGAGAACCACTGTCCTGCCCCTCCTTTTGTTTACTTTCACTACTCTATGAGATGCTATTATTATCTCATTTATGGGGAAAATGCAGGGAGTTTGGAATTTTCTGACCTACTCTACCATCTTCCCAGAATCCTCTCAAGATGGAACAATTTTGATTATAGATTACTACTGTTTATCAGTTTCCTCAGTTTAGTCAACTCTTTCTTATTTTCAAAGGAGGAGAAGTTTGGGGATAAAGGAAGAAAATGTATAAGAGTATATGCTAGAAGGAAATACATAATTAACAATCACAATCACAAAGGTGAATGAGATGGACATACACATGATCTCTATTGATCTCAGAGACAAGATATGTGATAATAACTTAAAGATTCATAGGTCTCCAAGAAGAACATGATTAAAAAACCTGAACATCATAATGCCATAAGAAATACGAAAAAACTATCCATGTTTTCTGAATGTGAAAAACGAAGTGCTAATTGAAAAAATATATAGATTGCTGTCAGAAAACAAACATAAACAAATTTTAAAAAATCATATCCTGAAAACTCCAAGATAAATGGTCATCAAATATAACAAGTCCAGTGACAAACAACAAATTCTGCAAGTGACCTGGAGAAAAACCTTCAAATATAAAGGAAAAGGAATTTTAATAATACAAGACTATTCTGCATTCACCAAAAAACATATAGGGAATGGAATAATGTGTACTGAAGAGCAAAGAAACTCTAAATAACAACCCAAAGTAGTATGAAAAAAAGATAGGTGTTTAATCCTCTTAATATGTTGAGAATTCTTTCTCTAATTCTATCAGCTCAAGTCCCTATTCCAGTGTGATTCCCACACACAATGTTATCCACCAATTACTAGCACTCCAGGCCCTCTTAAACAAATAACAATAACTAGCTATTACAAGGGGATATTTTCTTTGAAAATACAGTAAGAACAAAAGTATGAGCATGCCTGCCCAAAGTTTCAGTGGTACATTTTTCCCTAAAATTCCATATTACAAAAACAAAAGTGGGAATAATCACAGTCTTTAAGTCCACCTAGAAACTTGACTCATACTTCCTTACCCATGCATATATGTCTTTGGAGGAGAGTTGGCATACCCTTATAAAAAACCCATCAGGGAGGCACATAAGTGAGGAAAGCCCCCTCAAACCTGTAGACTATAGACCTTAATGACCTGTGCTCCTATAGGAATTCTCTGCTACCTGATCTTCTGTTCTTCACCACTCTACCAATGAGTAAAGATATTCCTTTTGTTTTCTCAAGTTGTTGAAGCAGTGACAAGTTCTTTTAGCACATAGCCACTCTTAACAGAGCTAAGAAAGTGTTACACTCTTTAACAATAACTACAACAAAAATTCAGCAGTGAGAAAGAGAGAGAGAGACATAATATCAGCAGTGTTCAGTGAAATGCAGTTTCCTTCAGACAGAAAATTGCAATGTAACTCAAACTGGCTCTCTGTTAAATCTAGAAAAGCCCAGACAATTTTTCACTCAACAAGAGTCTACATTCTCTAGTCAGTTTCTAGAAAACCAAGGCTTCTTTTCCAATAATCACAACTCAAGGCAAAACAAATGCAAAGCTTATGTTATCCCTTCTGTTTCTTCCTCTCAAAACTTAGAGAGTAGTGGGAGACAACCAGGAAGCCCTTGTTAGTTTTCCCTCTCTCAGGCTGTAGGTGGCATTAGAAAGCAATAAATCCAGATGGCTATGTACACAGAAACAGGTCGGTACAGCACATCAGAGCTAAAAAAAAAAAAAGAAAAAAGAAAAAAGAAAAAAAAAATTAAAAGAGCATAATAACTCTCTTCCAATCAGCAGGTTCCCAGAAAAGCAGCTGAAGTGTTAGCAATCTTAGCTAGAAACAGTTTGTCTAGTTGTTTCCTATGTGTTCTGTCCCCAATTTCTCATTACTCCTCTTGTTTTCAGTTCACTCCCCTACTCTTTTTTTTTTTTTTTGCTATTGGTTACTATAATTTCTTCTTTCTCTTCCTGTATATTCTTCTCAGACTTCTCCTATCCACCAATGCCTGAAAAGAAAGCCTCTGGGCATTTAGCAATTCACTTTTATCTTAAGAAATAAACTAAAAAAATTCACCTGTCAAGTACCAACCCAAAACTTCTTAAATTATTTTCCCATATTCCCCAAGCAATTATTTGATTCAAAATTTCTCAGTTATACCCTTTAGAAGTCTGAAAACAGTCGCATACAAATGGTCTGATGGAACACAATGAACTTTAATCATTGTTACCTCAGGAATTTCTCTGCTTTTGAATATGTGCTCTCACTACATTCATTTGATGAGTATTTCTCTCTATGTTTCCCAAAATGGTCTGTATTTCTAAAAACATTCTGAGATGTTATGTTTCTTTTCAATGCTTTTATTCATTTTCCATATCCATTTTTCCCTTGTCATTCTCAGGAAACAGACTTTTCAAATACAAAATGGGCAGTAGCTTACTATTTATTTTACCTCATAATTATCTGATAAAGGTCTGATATCCAGGATATATAAGAAATTGGGACAAATGTATAAGAACAAACTCTTTCCGTAGGATATAAACAGGTTTTTTTTTTTCTTTTTTGTTTTGTTTTGGTTTTTTTTTGGGGGGGGGGATTTATCAGTGATCAAAAGAAAAGCTGCTTCAAAACAGTAGTGATAAGAGATATGCAGATTTTGAAAACTCTGAGGTTTCACCTCACACTAATTAGAGAGAGAGAAAAAGAGAGAGAGAGAGATAAGTGGATGAGAAGGTATAATGACAGATTTGAGATTTGACTTGGATTAGGAGGAGTGAGGACTTGAGGTTCTCACCTTTTCCCACTATGGCACTTCTAGCTTTGGGCTTATATTCAGAGTTAATCTCGGGGACATTCTCCTGCGGAGAAAAGGGTAGAGTTTTTCTACTTATTGTATTTGGTTATTTATTCCCCCAAACCAGAGTCTTGGAGGAAATCTCTTAATGTAGATCAGCTACAAAACAAGTCTTTATCTCCTCTACACAAAAGAGGTGCTCAAAATACAAAAGGCTTAAGCACATGTTGACAAAACTTCAAGCATGAATCAACCCTATAATTCCTATTGTATTCTCCTAGGTAGTTGATACTTATTAAAACATTAGCACTTAGCAGGACTGTTGAATAGCTATTTCACCTTTAACCCAGCCAGCTCTGCATTGCCTCGAAAAACTCCTTCAAGTTTCATCTATTCTGGAAATCCAGGATATGACCTGATCTCATTATCTCCTCATGCTTATCTTCTCCAAGAAGGATGTAGTTACAGAAATCTCCTGTTTCCAGTTAGTTTTGATAGAGGGATACAGGGTTTCCTCTTGAACTCATGAGATTGTTCCCAAAGCTGGAAACATTCATCTCAGGATCACTTTTAAGTAAGAGAAATGTAATTAGATGTTTCCATGAACCTGATGCGGGCCCATCATTCAGTTCCAGAAGCCAAGACCTTTGCCCCTTTTGCCAAAAAGAATTTGGCTCCCATTTGTCTACTTGCCACATGGGAGCAACCTCTAAGGCTGCTGTAGATGGAAAAGTGGAGAACTCCAAAGAGAGAGAGGTTCTATGCCACCCATTTCGGAGAAAGGAAGGAAAAATGAGAGCTTAATTTTCCTTTCCCCTTAAAATCTACTGAGTGGCTGTTTTTTCCTGTTTCAGCGGAAAATCCTCTTTGACATGAGTGCCCCATGCCACTATCATGGCATCAAGGGCCTATAAAAGGAGGGTTTCATTATCTCAAAGTATGAGCTCTGCAACAATGAGCAGCCAGAAGAGGTAAAAAAAAAAAACAAACAAACACAGCTCAGCTCCACACATGCCTCTTGGGATAGTAGCTGCTGTACAGATAATAGATTAAGACATTAGGCAAGAGGAAACACAAATACAAACATAAAGATTAAAAAATATATTCTTTTGGTAAGGGATAAAGTTGGTATGCTCTGGTTCTGCAGTTTTTCTCCCCACCTTTGCCTCTTAGGATCCCTAAATACTTTCATGGCTTAGCTCAATAGACACCTTCTAAAAGAAGACCTTTGTTAATTGTCCCAGTTGTTAGTGCTTTCTTCCACTACATCTTCTGTCCCACTCCACCCCAACAAATACTCTACTTTATACATAGCTTGTATTTACTTATCTGTATATGTGTTGTTTCTGTTTCTGTTTAGTAGAATGTCATTCCTTGACTGCAGGGACTGTTTCATTTTTATTTTTGCCTAGTCACACATCTGTGAAACTGAAGAGGGAGAATACTCATCTTCCTCTTCTGGCCCCCACCATTGAAATGTAGACACATCAGAAATTCCTAGCTCTGCACTTTTTTTCCTTCAACCAGTTTAGTCTACTCTCTAGTTATCATTCTGATCCATTTCTTTGGTAAGATTTCTTTACCCATTCGTGGATTGGCAGACAAAGACAGGCTCACCTAACAGTGTCCATACCACCTCATTAGACAAAAAATGACCCTTTTCCTGTACAGAAATAAAAATCCCAGCTCTATCTGTTATTTTACTCTGGTTTTGGAAGTTTATAATAATAAATCAAAATTATTTTCTTTCATATTGTCTCAGGCCCCCAGTCACTAATTAATTCTGCCAATTTTCCACTTTTGACTGTATACCTAGATCAATCATAATTTCTCTCTTTTGTATCTTTTATATCTATCTCCATTTGCAAATAATCACATCTCAAAAGCATTTATATTTTTATTTAGAGTAAACTATCTTTAAAATATGAATACCATAAGAACATCCAAGCAAGTTTAGAAAATAGGGGGCAAAAAAAAACTTTGAAGAACATATATTCCTTCTTGGGCAGAAGGAGAAAAAAGAAGAGAACTAAGGCACTTCACTGTCTTTTCTAAGATCTCGTGAAAAGAGAAGAAAAAAGGGGCAGCTAGGTGGCACAGTGGATAGAGCTCCAGCAGAGTCAGAAGGACTTGAGTTTAAATCCAGCCTCAGGCACTTGACACTTATTAGCCGTGTGACCCTAGGCAAGTCACTTAACCCTGATTGCCTCACCCCCCCCAAAAAAAATCAAATAAAAATAAGCCAGAAAAAAAGAAAAGAAAAAAACAAACAAAACAGCAAGCCTTAGTCTTTTCCAGCCACACAGCTCCTTGGTATTCAAATAGACATTACTAGCAGCAGAAGCATTGAAGAGGTCTAGAGGTTTTGGGGTGCTCCTAGTTGCACAAAGGCACCCCAAGATTGCAGCACTGAGCCCTGCCTGAAAGAATTCAACCCAAATCTTCTTCCAGCCAGAGAAATAGTTTATTAGAGATAAAGCATATAGGCCAGACTCCCAAGGAACCCAAACATCTGTGACACCTGCCAGTAAGGAGGAGCGAGCATGAGAAAACCTCAGCCTCTAGGCATGAGAGATTCTGAGCCTCTGAATGGGGGCTAAGATGGATCTTAAGCCAGGTGATGCCAGTAAGGATGAGCGGGCAAGAGAGTCTCAGCCTTTGGGCATGAGAAATTCTCAGCATCTGAATGGGGGCTAGGGTGGCCAGGTGACTCCCTCAAGGATGAGCGGGCATGAGACAGTCTCAGACTTTTGGGCGAGAAAAGCTCAGCATCTTAATAGAGACAAGATGGACCTTATATACAGAAAGACTGTGGGGGGGGGGGGATCTAGGAGTGGCCAAGTAGTTTGGGGTGAGGGGAGGAAGGGCCTAAGGAGATCTGGATGGGAGTGGCTAGTAAGCTGGGGTGAACGGAACTCCTGGGACCTGGACTTCTTGGAGCCTAGCTAGGATTAAGGGTGGGAAATGGCCAGGGGCCATAGGGAGGTAAAACAATGGAGGGGAGATTGGGTGTAGCCACAATGAAAGGCCAGTTGATGGGACTATAGCCTCAGGGGAATGCCAGAGATTTGGCCATGTGGGAAAGTCCAGGGTTTTTCCTTTCTGGGGCCCAAATTCCAACCCCATCATTCCCATCTTATATACACTAAAGTAATGTTGGGTTGCCAGAGGAAGGGGAGGGGGGGTTGGGAAATAGGTCTAGGTGAGAATTCCATTTGGCAGGTCTGAGAGATTAACCAGACAATGGGAATAGATAAGGAAGGGAACTGGAAAGTAGAAGTTTGCTTTCAAAGGGAGATAAAGAGAGCTTTCAAAGGGAAATAAAGGCAGTTTATAAGGAATCTAAAAGTTTAAGGTTTTTCAACAAATGGGAGCCAAACTCCTTTTGGTGAAAAGGGGCAAAGATCTCGGCTTCTGGAACTGAGATAGGCCCCATAACCCCGTCAGCATCTCCATGAATTCTGAATTCAGCGGATTCTAGTACGCTAATCCAGCCTTCATTCAGTCTCCTTTCTCCTATAGTCCTTCTTGACTCTCGACATTAACCATAAGCAAACCTGAAAACAAAAGTAATGTCTTTAGGTCTGTGCTAGTTATTGTCCTGAACCTTGGGGTTGGTCTATTCACATGCACCTGCTTTCAGTATCTTCAGCTCCCATTTCAGCTCCTGGAGTGGCAGAATGTTACCTATCTTCTATGCCTAAAACCGCTCCCTCTGTGATATCCCGTACTCATCCTCACTAGCAAGCCAAGAGGTTCCATTATAGGCCACTCAAATTCCAGAATAGAATTCCTCCATGTCAGTGAGATACCTACCACCTGTTACATTTATACCTCTAGCTTCTAGCACAGTGCAGGGTTTAATAGGTGCTTACAAAGCCTAGTTGAGTTCAATTGAATTTTATTTACTTTCAATACACAAACATGTATTTATGAGGTATAGTAATTGTCTCTCACTCAAATTAACTTCAAATCTGAAAGTGACCTAAGAGATCACCACCTAATCTAACCCCATCATCTTCTAACCCATTTATGGATAAGAAACATAGTGTCCAGAAAGTTGAAATGACTTACTTAATTTAATTATTATCCCAGAACTGGGACTGGAACTTAGGTCCTGAGGCTCCCAGTTACATTATCTTACCATTTATCAGACCATGAAAATATTCCTTACGGGTCAGAATAATAGCTGATAGTTATTTATCATTTTAAGAGCTTTAAACTTTTATATAAGCAATTTCTCATTTTGTCATAACAATCCAATAATCCTGTGTGGTAGTTGCTATTATTACCCCCATTTTATGATTGAGGAAACTTAACCCAAAGACCTACCCAAGGGCATGCAGATAGTGTCTGAGTTTGCTTCAAACCCAAGGCTTGTTAACTCCAAGTCAAGTGTACTATCAAATCAATCACAAAATTTTTATTAAGTGCTTACTTTATGCCAGATAGTATCCTATGCCCTGGAAATAAAAAGAAAAACAAAACTAAAAACAACCTTTGTCTTACATTCTAAAGGGGGGAGACAACATGACATGTAACAGAGGACTCTAGTCCCACTCTCTGAGAGTCAAACCTGTTACATTTTATTCTACCTCCTTATGATCCTCCCAACACTGAAGGGATTGGGGAAGTTTTGTTTTGTTTTATTTTGTTTTGTTTTGTTTTTCTTGCTCAGTGCAAATCCCCACTAGCTGTGTTCCCTCCATTTTAAGAGATCCAGTGACTTGCATTCCAGTTCAATTTAATCACTTAACATTGGGTTATCTGTTACAGTGGAATATTTAAAAATATAGCAAGAACATATACAAAGTATAAAGTACAAATATTTTCTCCAGTATTTCAAGGGTATAACTGTCCCTACATCACCTTGGTTAGGGGTGGGGGAGTGTGGAGAGCTCAGTTCCCACATAGCATTAGTCCCATCAAGTTGAAGTCCAAAACCAGAAGCAACAGCTTCTGCTGGCCTGGCATCCCAAATCTGTACTCTCCAGAGCATTGCTACTGAACTGGTGGCAATATCTTACCTGGATTCCTGGATTCCACGGCTTTCACTATCAGGCCAGATTGGATATCCTACTCCCTATGCCCAGAATATTTTTTAAATAAAAAGGCCAAATTTCAAGTTCATTTCTGAGGGCCACATGGCCTAAAGGTGTAAAGAAGTTAGCCCTCAGAACTTCCCCACTTAACACATGGTGTAAATAAAGGAGTAACCTTCATCCTCAGAAGAAAATGCAGCAGAAATCCTCCATTGCTAAATCAGGGCATTGTAAAGATGCCTGGGTGTATAATCAATGAGAAAAGGCTATGTCCAACCATGTGGGAGTCCAATGCATGATGTCCAAGCAATTGCCTATACTTCTGTCTCCCTAAAATAGTCTCCCTAGTGTCTGGGGATGTTGGTAGCTGTGGCCCAGTAGATAGGGCACTGGTCCTGTGGTCAGGAAGACCTGAATTCAAATCTTGCTTGAAGCACTTATTATGTCACCCTGGGCCAGTCATTTAACCTCTATTTGCCTCAGTTTCCTCAATTGTTAAATAGGGATAATAATAGCACCTACCTTGCAGGATTGTTGTGAAGATGAAATGAGATACCTGTTTAAAAAAAAAAATACACAGTATAGTGTCTGGCATTATATGTTTCTCTTCCCTTCCACATGGATTATGCCATCTTAGTTGGTGTTGACATGCACCAAACATCAATCACAAATATAAATAAGTATATACAAGACACACACAGATTAGATAGAGAGCAACTTTAGAGTGGAGAGTATTTGCAATTAGAAGTCCAGGAGAGGCCTCCTGCAGATGCTATTATCTATTTTAAAAAGAGTCAAAGGTGAAAAAGAAGAACCTTCCAGACATGAACCATAGCCAGTGAAAAGGCACTGTGACTAGAGATAGAGCATTGTGTATGGAGATCAGCAAGGCCAGCATAGTCAGATGTAGGATATGTGGAGGGGGAATAATGTGAAAGAAGTCTTGAAAGATAGGAAGCATTCAAGTTGTGAAGAGCATTAAATGCCAAACAGAGGAACAAATTTATATATATATATAAATTGCTAACCACCATTCCAGGCTTCCTTGGAATTAGGTTACTTAAAAAAAAAAAAAGAAAGATTCTCAAACATTTTGCCATATTTTTCTTGGAAAAACAATGTTGTTATTGTTGTTATTTAGTCATTTCAGTTGTGTCCAACTCTTTTTGACCTCATTTGGGGTTTTCTTGGCAAAGATACTGAAGTGGTTTGCCATTTTCTTTTCTAGCTCATTTTAAAAATGAGGAAACTGAGGCAGAGTTAATTGATTTGCCCAGGGTCCAACAATTAGTAAATGTCTGATCATCTTACTGCTGGGGCCTGACAAATTGCCCAAACTGTTAGTCTGAGGTCTGACCAAAGAAACCTCCATTAACTTAGAGATGCCTGCCCTCCTAAGCCCAGAAAATATTTCTCTAAGGTGCAGGGTATGCATTTGGTAGTAAACAAATAGTCTAGATGAATCAGAGTTAGGATGTAAATAATAATCTGGCTATTACCCACATCTAAATAAGAACTAATTCTTAAGGAGAGGAAGGAAAACACTCTTGGCCAGAACTAGAAAGTTCTTGCTCACTTTTCTTCCCAAAAAACTTCTGATTTTAATTACCTGGTATTGTGTCCGCTGGAAAAATCTTTGATTTTGAAGTAGCCCATTTAATGTTCTCTTTTGTCACAGTCCCTTGTTAACTACCGGAGTCAATAGCTTCTGACATCTTAGTACCTACTCTCATTTTGGGGCATCAAGAAGTGAATCAAAGCACCAATCCTTTACTTCCATACTGCAGCTATCATGTGGCTTTGTGTCTATGAGTACATTTGCTTGATTTTCTTAATGTTTAAATGGCAGTAGATGAAAGTCCACACAAGGTAATTCAAATACACCCAGACAGACAATGCTTAGGAGTTTTCCCTAAGCCTTCAGGCAGCTAGCTGCCTGGAAATTACCAGCAACAAGAGGGTTAAAGAACAGCTGTTGCCTCATGGAAACTTGTAAAACATTCTATTTATAAATAATTCTGCTTAGAGATTATATTTTCTATATTCCTATTCCCGTTTTATTTTTATGCCTAAGAACTTTTCCATGAAAAGTGGGTGGGGGCAAGGGGTGCCTTTCCTTTCCTTTTAAAGGTTGTACCTATTCCTGAACATGGGTTTCATCAGCCTTATTCTATAACTGGGCACATGGTAGCCTTCTTTTTTTAATTTCCAGTAAACATTTTTCCTCACACATAGGTTACAACAAAATATGAATGCGAACTTCATGCATTGGTACAAAAGTAATGAATGACACTACTGTAGTTATACTACTTGGTCTTCCTGAGTTCTGTCATATTTAAGAATTCACCTTTGCTCAAAATCTCTTTAAGGTTTTATTGAATTTCAGTCTCCTGAACCTCCACCAACTGACGCCAAGCTACTTTTCTATCCTTATCTCTGATGACTTGACTACTTAGGTCCAACCAAACTTGTTATTTCCTTTTTCACTGAACACTCCTGGCACTAATCCTCTGTTTGTTTTTGGTTATGCTATTTCCTTCACTCACAATGCCTTATGATCCCTTGCTCCCATCAAGACCTACAAACCATCTTTAATGATGCTTTTCTTGATCACTATAGACCAGGGGTTCTTAACCTAAGATTTAATAATAGATTTTTAGTGAGAAGAGGGGAGGGAGTCTCTGAAATTAGAAGCCAAAAACTTCGTCTTTATTCAATATAATTGGTTTCCTATAGGATTTAAAATCATTATTTTGAGAAGAGGTCCTTAGGCTTCAGCATACTATCAAGGGGCCCATTTTACAACATAAGCACACACGCACTCCAGCTCATACTCACACACACACACACACAATCTCTGCTCCAAAAAAAAGTGAACTCATTTTTTTTAGTAAATTCCTATATCACTTTCCTTGTAGCACTCATTCATTTCACACTGCTCAGTGTTATGGTAGCACTATCCACTATGCCAAATTGCTTCTAATGTTGGCTTTTAGAACAAAATAATATTGCTCTCCAAGCTGAGGCAAATAAAAACTTACATTCAGATTGTGATTTGTGGTTACAAAACACTTTCACATCTGTTATCTCATTTGAAATTCATAATCACTGTGTGAAGTAGGTAATTCCAGTATTATTACCCTTATTTGATAGCTGAGGAAACTAAGGCTCAGTAACAGTAATTTGACAAAGAAATCATCATTACTACATGACAATTCCCAGATCTTTTGATTCCAAATCTAGATCTCTTTACACTATATCTTGCATGTAAGAAAGATAGCAAAAATGTATGGTCTACCACAAAGGAAATGTATTCAATTTCAGTTCAGTTCAATTCAATCCTACCAGGCAGCTAAATGGCATGCTGCATAGATTGCTGGGCCTGAAATCAGAAATATTTGAGTTCAGATCCAGTCTCAGACATTTAATAGCTTTGTGACCTTAATCAAGTCACTTCACTTCTTCCTGCCTCGGTTTCCTCTTCTATAAAATGGAAAGGCTCTTATGAGGATCAAATAAAAAAATCTGTAAAGTGCTTTGCCAACTTTAAATCACTATATAAATCCTAATTGTTACTATTATTAGTACTATTACTATTATTATTAACTATATTATATATATATACATATATAATGATAAATTATCAACTATGTACAGAATAGCAATTACTAGTGCAATGAGATATGGCTTTGTCCAGCTTAGTTAATAGTTATTCAGACTTGTTCTTCTAAATTCCTCATTTCAGTAAGTATTCATAAGAGATAGCATTTCTATCTCCTTTCTACATCAGCCTAATCTCTAACTGGCTATTTGAGATTTTGAAGTTCTCTTCATTCTGAGGTCAATCCAAGCTCAGATTTTACCTTCTATCCAATGGGAATGTATTGCTGTGGGGAAGGGGGAGGAGGGAGGGGAGGAAGGAGATAGCTCTTGCTTGTTCCCTCTGCTAAACTACAGGTGTGTAGTATGCCTGTGCAGTAGGTTTCCTAAATTCTTGAGGAATTCTTTCTGTTATTTCTTTATTGCTCAGGTTTTCCATTTCCTGACTGCTTTCTTTTAACTACTCAGCTTCTTAAATTCCATTTCATTTTCCATTGATAGTCTATTGGGCACTCTAAATATAAGTTAAGCACTCCAGTTTCTTCCTTTTCCATTCCCCATTACTGATAAGCATCTCCAAATGCCTCTATTTTTACAGAAGCTTACAAATGACCATATATACTGAGCAATTATTCCTTATAGGAATATGTGCAAGTAAAAGAAACAACATATATCTGGAATGTGCATGCCACAAAAAATGAAATTATGGAACATGAACGATGCATGTTAAAAATCCAAATCCAAATTATTTTTACATGTGGAAAATTGGTCCAAATTACTGGAGGGGAGGGGATTCCCATCCCAGATGGGCAATGTTAGACGTATAAGAACCCACAAATTGATAATGCCACATGCATAGAGGAAGACTTGGAATCAAGCTGGTCAGGCTTCAGGTCTGTCTAGTCTCTTATACTTATTAACTAGATGATGATGGACATATTAAAAAGCCTCTGAGTTCTCTGACAGCTGTCTAAAACTGTAGGTTTACAGATACAATATGCTTGAATGAAGTTTCCATAATAAGAAGTTCCCTCACCAATGTGACTAAGGTAAGACCTTGAAAAACAATTTTCCTCTTCCTCAAGAAATTCTGATCATAGTTTAGCCAATCACACTGTGGCTGTTAGTCTGTTGTATTTTATTCAGTGTCCAATCAGCATGGTGTGACTGAGTGCTACACTGGGAGTCAAGAAACATGGTTCTTATCACAACTTGGCCAATACATTTCTATGAAATCTTGGGTGAATCATTTCACTTCTCTGCATATCAGTTTCCTCATCTATATGATGAAAGGGCAGGAGTAGTTGATTTCAAGGTTTCTTCCACCTCTTACGTAGCTCCAAAGTTATCATTGCTAATTCTTATGGTCTTTTCTCAGTCCTCATCCTTCTTGACCTCCTCCCAATATTTGACACTGTTGATTACCGTCATGTCCTTAATAATTTCTACTTTCAAGGTATTTTCCATTTACATGATTTTTTTTCTTTCCTGATTCTTCTACTTGTCTGACCACTCCTCAATCTCCTTTTTAGATTTTTATTTATATGATGTCTACTAATCACCGTTGTCCCCCCAAGGCTTTTTCCTGAGTCCTTTTCTGTTTTCCCCCTATACTATCTCATTTGGTATTCTTTTCAGGTCCCATGAGCCTAATGATCATTTCTATGCTGTTGACTCTCAGATCTATAGATCAAGCCTTAGTCTCTTTTCTGACCTCCAATCCCATATCGCCATCTGTCTTTTGGACATCTCAAACTGGATGTCACACAGGCATCTAAAACACAATACTTCTGAAATGGAACATATCTCCCCCACCCCCACCAAATCTCCCCTCTTTCCAACTTCTGTGTTATTGTTGAGGATACCACTTCAGTCTGAGTCACCCAGTTTTGCAATTCAGTATCATCCATGCCTCTTGACTCATACTCACTGAACACATCCAATCTCTTGTCAAATCTTGTCATTTCTACTGTCATAAAATGTTTCTTATATATTCCCTATTCTCTCTGCTCACATAGCTAGCACTCTGTTTCAAATCCTCATCATTTCTCATCTAGACCAGTGATGCCAAACTCAAATAAATAATAGGGGTCACTAACCCATACATAAGGATCTCTGAGACCACATGTTGACTTAGAAATATACACATGTTAATTTTTTGTTATTAATACATCATAAAAGTTTATGGAAGTGATTATTGATAATTCAAAATAAATTTATTAAAATTTTAAAAATACATCATACACATTAAAAACAGATAGGAGCTATACTTCAATCTTGCTCAGGCTTCGCTCAAGAATATTATGGGCAGCATGCAGCCCTATCTTCAGTCCACTTTAAAATGTCTGAGCTAGACTATTACAATAGAATTCTATTTATTCTTCCTTCCTCAATTATCAACCCTTTTCAATCCATTTCCACTCAGCTGACAGTGATTTTCCTAAAGTACAGGATTGCTCATGTTAATCACCCTTTTCTCAATATATTCCCCAAACTAAATAGACTCCCATTTACCACTAGGATCAAAATAAAGCCATCTTTTTAGCCTTTAAAGCCATTTATAGCATGGCTTCTTTTTTCCTGATCAGTCTTCTTATTCTTTAATCCCCTCCATATATTCCATGATACAACTATGTTGGTCTGTTTCCTTTTCCTGGTACACCACCCTTGTCTTATCTCTGTCTTTGCCTTGGCTATCCTTCTGCAGGAAATGCTCTCCCTTTTTCTCTTCTTTTAGTATTCTTAGCTCCCTTCAGCTCAATCTGACATTCTGTAGGACATCCCTGCTACTAGTGCTGATATTCTGAGATTACTTTCCATCTATTCTACATTAATAAAAATTATGTGCCTCTAATCAATCAATCAATAAACATTTACTAAGTGCTTACTATGTGCCACTTTACTAAGTACTAGAGATACAAAAAAAAAGGCCAAAGGTATTTCCTACCTTCAAGGGGTTTATGATCTGCTCGGGGCTGGAAGACAACAAACAAACAAATATGTGCAAATAAGTTATATATAGGATAAATAAGAAATAATTAAAAGAAGTAAAGCATTAGAATTAAGAGGGGTTGAGAAAGGCTTCCTATATCAGGTGAGATTTTATTTGGAACTCTAGGTCCCTAGGCTGAACAGAGGAGAGAGAAGCCTGTGTGACAGTCAGAGAAAATTCCAGGGACCATTAGATGGAGCCTTTTGTATGTGGAACAGTCAGGATGCAGGTCTCAGTAGATAAGAAAGTACCTGTTGGAGTAAGGTATAAGAAAACTGGAAAGGTAGGAGGGGTCTAGGCACTTATTCACGTAGTATCTTGCTGTTAAAATATGACCTCTTCGAGAGTTTTTGTTTTTCTTTGTATCCCTATCACTTAGCACAGTTACTGCCATATTGTAATTGCTTAACAAAAATATAATTGGTTTCACGTATGTGATGTTATAGGCAAGTAGAAGCTACATCCCATGAGGCCTCAGCTATAAAAAGCACAAAGGGCATAGAAGTTTACGGCATGAGGTATGGAAGTTTCCAGAAAAAGACAGGATAAAGAGTAAGGCAAGAGGAGAGGCAAATTCACAGCAGTCTCTCCCAGCTCCCAACCCCAAATAGAGAGGTTTTTTTTAGACTTTTCATGCCAGTCTAGTCCATTATTTGTCAATTGTACGGTATTCCCCACTAAGCCAAAATTAACGAACTAGAAAACAGATCATTGTTATGAGCATTTGAAAAGATATGAGGTAATTATGATAAAATATTCCAAATAGATCATCACTATGAGTTTATTACAATATTTCTATTTTCCTCATCACTGGCTTGATGCTCAGCCTAAACTAAAATAGTCCTGGGAAAAGGCATGCTTCAGGTCCTACTAATTACTGTGTTTACCCCAGACATTTAAAGACAGTATGACAATTCAAAATGGGATTTTGTGGAGAAAAGGCCACTAAAGTAAGCAAAGCTTCTATTCCCAAACATAAATACAAATCCACATCTATCTTACCATCTACCTCTCATAAATCTTTTCACAACCAGTACCCCTGGCTTTTGCTCTTTCCAACATTTTGTTTTTTTCACATCCTCTCTTAAAATGGTGCACATAATTTGCTTGTGTTGCTAACTTGGGCAAAGAAAACTCCCTCTCTATGGCTTTTTCTTTCCATGTACCTCCTCCTTATAAAAAAATAAATAAAATAAAATAAAGTATATATTTTGTGTGTGAAATAGTACAAGGATAAAAATTATATATATATATATATATATATACATATATATTTCCCCAATTACATATTAAAATAATTTTTTATATATTTTTAAAGTTTTGAGTTCCAGATATTATTCCTCCCTCTCCTCTTCCCTCCCTGAGACAGTAAGCAATCAGATACAGATTATACATGTGCAATCATGTAAAAGATTTCCATATTAGTCATTTTATAATAAAAGAAAAAGAATGAAAGAAAGAAAGTGAAAATAGCTTGCTTTAGTCTGTATTCAAACAGTATCAGTTCTTTCTCTGGAGTCAGATAGTATGCTTCACCATGAGTTCTTCATTGTGTTATATTGCTGCTACTGTGTACAACATTCTGCTGGTTCTGTCCACTTTACTCTGCATCAGTTCATGTAAATCTTTCTAGGTTTTTCTGAAATCCACCTGCTCATCATTTCTTATAGCACAACAATATTCCATTACAATCGTATACCACAACTTGTTCAGTCATTTCCAAATTGATGGGCATTCCCTCAATTTCCAATTCTTAGCTACCACAAAAAGAGCTGCTATAAATATTTTTGTATGAAGAAGTCATTTTCCCTTTTAATTATGTGTTTGGGATATATAACATTTTTGAAGCAGTTTTCCTCATGGAGCTTATAGTCTGCAAGGTCAGGAAAAAAATTAAGACCATAGGTAACCAAAAGAATGTTATATACAATAAGAGTAATATTGTTTGAAGAACAACATTGAGCAAATAAGTCATTTAGACTATTATAACCACCCAAATTAACTATGAAAGACATGTGAAGGAAGACACTATCTGTATCCAAAGAACTAATAAATAGACGTACGTATGAAATGATGTTGCATATATTTTTCGACACACTTCTGTCTAATGGCAGCCATCTCTAGGGTGAGGGGAAAGAGAAAAAAGAAATTTACATAACTTTATTATAAATTTAAAAGGAATAGCAAGTTATATACAATAAATTTGCAGTTTCACATGCAATCATCTTTTTTTAAAATTATACCACGTTATGGAAATGCTTGTTTTATTCCATAAATTAAAAAAATAAACTTTAAAAATTTTACAAAGAAAAAAGACCATAGGTATTTTACAATTGCAAGCAAAATATATAATCTCTAATGTTCACAAATATATGTCAAATTAATATGTCTATGCTATATCCTAACAAAACAGTTTTCTGTATAAATTCATGGACTTTTTTGCCTGCATTTTTTATTTTTCCTCTTTGGTACTTTTGGAATTATTTACCATCTCCATATTACATACTAGCCATACTTTCAGGAGTGGGGAACCTGCAGTTTCAAGGTCATATGTGACCCTCTAAGTCCTTGGGTATGGCCTTTTGACTAAATCCAAACTTCACACATTTTGCACTCCCACATTGCATTCATGAAAATGGGCTTATAATGGCCATCCAAGGAAGCATGAACAGGAGCTTACAGAAGATTCCAGGGATACCAGCAATATGCATAACTTAGGGATGACAGGCCTTGCACTTTGAGATGGCAATAAGTCACCTTATTTACTACTGGGTAGAAAGAGTTGTTGACTCTGTAACTTTAAGAGAGTAAACTGCCCTCTGCCCTCTCATCTCTTCAGGTTTGTGTCAGAATTGTGTCAGGATCATCGATCATTGTCAGGATCACTGGACGGATGGGGAGAGGAACCATTGCCCTTTGCTCATGTTGGCTATTTGGTAGCTATGAGTACACAGAATCAAAGCTCATGTTTTGTCTAGGCAAGCCTGAGACTGCCTGCTCCAGCTGCCTCTTTTGTGTTTATTTACTGAGTATAGTTGATTGAACAACAATCTCAAGATGGGTATGTTCAGTATTGCAATCCAGGGCAGCTAGGTAGTTCAATGGATAGAATGCTGGGCTTGAGGTGAGAAAGACTCATCTTCCTGAGTTAAAATCTAGCCTCAGACACATACTAGTTGCGTCACTCTGGGCAAGTCACTTAGCACTGTTTGTCTCAGCTTCCTCATTTATTACATGAGTTGGAGAAGGAAATAGCAAACCACTACAGTATCCACAAAAAAAAAAAAAACCAAAAAAAAAACCCTCAAGTGAGGTCACAAAGTATTGGACATTACTGAAAAAAGAGTGAACAACAACCACCTTATCCAGTGTTCCTGAGTCCTCAGGTAGAGCAGGCAGTGACTTCTCTAAATCCACTATTCCTTTTCTCAGAGGAGAATATGACTACTGGCCAGAGATGAGCTCAACCCCTGGCCTAGCTTAACAGAACAGATGGACCTAGAAGGAACTCTTCAGACAATACAGTAAAGTGAAATGTAAAATGACTTCAGCAGTTCTACAGCTGCCCTATACCTGAACTAGGGTTTACACTTAGTATCTTTCTTTTTTCCTCCTTGGGGAAACCCTAGAAATGAAACAAAACCTAAGCTTTAAGTAATTTCCCGTGGGTTTAGGAGTGAGCCCATAAAAAAAAAAATCAAATACACAATGAGGCAAAAGAGTTCTCTTTGAAGGTCAAGTTCCCACAGGATTGAACCTGTTCTGCTTCTCATGTATGGATCCAGAGCTGAGAAGGACTCCTTGATGGAGCTTAAGAGGACAACCCCTAGAGAACAGCAAGTATCGTTTCTATTTTATCATTGTTTTATTTTTACTTATTTTTAAAATATATTTTATTTTCTCCCAATACATTTTAAAGCAATTTTTTTTAACATTTGCTTTTTTTTAAGTTTTGAGTTCCAAATTCTATTACTCCTTTCCTTCCTCCCCTTACCCCTCTCTGTTTCCCCATTTCACCAGACCAGAAAGTGCAGGGTCTACTAATCCCAGTTCCACAGGCAAGAGAACTTTTACCTGCTCTGTCTTTCTTGGGCATTTCTAGGAAAGCTTACATTAAATTGATACTCTAGTTTTTTTTTCATGTAAGTTTCTAGAAGTTCAAATTTTTATCTGTGGGAACCCAGAGCTACAGTAATAATAGCAGGTCAAGTGTTCTTGATCTCCCTTAATGCTAATGCATTAGAGATTATCATGAATTTGTTTGGCATATATTTTGTCTGTACATAGTTGTTTTCGTGATATCTCTCCATCAGATTATGAGTTCCTCAAGAGCCAAGACTGTCTATTCCCTTTCTTTGTTTCTTTCATGTTTAGTTTGGTGCCTGGCATACAGAAGGCATTTAGTAAATGCTTATTGGTTGACTAACTTTACATTTTGCTAAGCACTTTCCTCCAACAATCCCCAAAGGAGGTGGAATACAATTACCTCTCTTTTATGAATGAGGCTAGTGGGGCTGAAAAATGATATAACTTATACAAAGTCACTCAACCCAGGTGAAAGGGTTCTTTCCATTCTTAAATTTTCATGGAGCAACTTGTCTGGATTTCCCTTTCCTGTTCTCCCTTCCTTCCTCCACCACGCATCATACCCAACCTTGTATTATATAAATCTGTATACATATTATATTTCCTACCTCACTAGACTATATGTTTCTTAAAAACAAGAACTATGTATTTAAAAAAAACTTTATATCTTCAATAGTCAGCTCATTTAAAAAAACCTATATCTTTTTTTTAAATCATCATCATTTCTGAATATATACTTCTCTCTTCCCCTATCCAGTGAGAAATCCTTTGCAACATAGAGAAGGGGGAGGGCAGTGGCAGTTTAGCAATCCAATGAACAGGTCAATCAAGCCTGACAGTATATATACAATATTGTACACCTTTAGGTCCCCACCTCTCTACAAAAAGGGAAAGGTGGTGAATTTTATCAACTGTTTCCCAGAACCTCATCATAATTATACAACATTATTTTTTTTCTTTTGGTTTATATTATTGTAATCACTATATGTGTAGATTACCCAGTTCTTCCCATGCTTCTCTGAATTCATAGTAATTGAAAAATGTAGGGTATATTATTATTCCATTACATTCATCATAATTTGTTTACCACTCCTCAATCAATTAACATATACTTTGTTTTCAGATCTTTGTTATTCCCCCTCCCCTCCCACACACACACAGAGAAACAAGGAATGGCATAAATATTTTTATTTATATGGAATTTTTTGGTCTTTAAACTCCTTGTGTTACATGCCTAGAAGTGAGATTTCTGGATCAAAAGATATGAGCATCTTCATAACGTTTTTAGCATAATTGCAAATTTTTTTTCAGAATAATGGAAGTAATTCACAGCTCCATTAGTAACATATTACTGTTTATGTCTTTCTGAATCTCCTCCATTGTTGGCTAGTCACAACCTTTGTCTTCTTTCTCAATTTGCTCACTGTGTAGTGAAACCTAGGGGTCATTTTGATTTGCATTTCTCCTTTTTATTAGTGATTTATTTTTTCATATGATTGTTAGAAGTTTACAATTCTTTTTGAGAAATGTTTGTTCTTAAGCTTTGACAATGCATCTACTAAGGATTAGGTTATGTTACATTTGTGTTAGTTCTCAGTACATATTGAAGATTAGATAGATCCTTATCAGAAGCATTAAATGTGAAATATTTTGTCCAAGTCAATACTTTCTTTTATTACCCAAGCTTCATTAATTTTCTTCATGTAAAAAACTTCAATTTCATGTAATTGACAAGCTCTATTTTATCCTTGGTGATCACATTTAACTTTCACTGGGTTAAGAATTTCCCCCCAGTAATTACTAGGAAAAGGAATGACTCATTCTCTTCTAATTTTCTAATGGTATGACTTTATATTCAGTTCAGAAAAGCTCAAGCTAATTTTCTTTGTTATTATAACCTATTTAATTGTATCCTAAGTTCACTAGAAAGTCGATGGAATGCTGATTTGACAATATAAGGAAAGTGATTCCACAAAATTAGGGATTAAGCATTGATATATACCTTCTATGTGCCAAACAATGTGCTAATGTGCTAAGTGCTTTTTTTTTTCTTTCTTTCTTTTTTTTTTTTTTTTTACAAATATTATTTCATTTGATCCTCACAACAACCTTGGGAGGTAGGCACTATTATTACCCCATTTTACAACTGAGAAAACAAAGGCTAACAAAGGTTAAGTGACTTCCCAGGGTGACATAGCCTGAGTCTAGATGTGAACACAAGTGTTCCTGACTCCAGTCCCAGTGTCCAGGGTCCAGTCCCACTATGTCACCAGCTACTTCTGTCTTTGGAATTAGATGCTCTAGACTCAAATCCCAGCACTACCACTTACTCCGTCTGTGATCTTGGGAAGTTCAATTAACTTATTTGAGATTCATTTTCCTCATTAAAAAATGAAGGAAGAGGGCAGCCAGGTGGCGAAGTGGATAGAGCACTGGCCCTGAAGTCAGGAGGACCTGAGTTCAAATCCAGCCTCAAACCAATCATTTGACACTTACTAGCTGTGTGACCCTGAGCAAGTCACTTAACCCCAACTGTCTAAAAAAAAAGCCCCAAAAAACAAAAAAAACCACATGTATGCTAAAAATTCAAAATTTCATTAAACAAATTTTTTTTTAAAAATGAAGGAAGGGTCTAAAATGACTTATCAATTCCCCTCTGGCTATAAATCTATGATCCTGGGTTACTTCAGCTCTCTGATGACTTCCTAATTTGTAAAGTGGCAATTATAATACTCGTTCTACTTCACAGAGTTCTTTTAGGGGAAATGACTTATCAATAGAAGTTATTGTCCAACAATTTGTTTTCTACCTTGCTATCTGGATGAGAAGAATGAAGGATGATTTCCCTTTTGAGTCTAGATCCAAGGAGTGAGGTTGAAGATAAGTGAAAACAAAATTGGCTTCCACAAAATCTCCCTTCCACTGAGAAGTTCAATTATATAGGAAAAGATACCTATCGAGAGAACCATATCTTGCAGAGAGGTCAAGAACTATGAGAACTGAGAAAGGGCCACTATATTTACCAGTAAAGGGATAACAAGTGACTTTGGAGAAATTGGTTTCTGGTGAATGATGAGCCAGAAGATTTAGAAAAGAGTGAGGAGAAGAAGTAGAAGCATCATCTGTAGATGACTTTCTCAAGAAGTTTAGGTAAGGGGAGAAGACACTGTATGATAGCTAAAAGAGGTGATAGGGTCCAGTGAGGGTTTTTTAAAGATGGTGAAGACATATAATGAGCACCTGGGTGGCAGAGTGGATAAAGTGCTGGTCCTGGAGTCAGGAAGATCCAGGTTCAAATTTGGCTTCAGACATTTACTAGATATGTGACCCCTAGCAAGTCACTTAACTCTATTTGCCTCAGTTTATTCATCTGTAGAATGAGCTGGAAAAGGAAATGACAAAAACACTTCAGTATCTTTGCCAAGAAAATTCCAAAAGGAGTAACAAAGAGTTGGACATGACTGTACACAACTGAACAACAATGAAGACATATCATCATTTATTGGAAGCAAGGAAGGAACCAGTAGATTGAGAGAGAATGAAAATTGGAGAGAAATTGGGGATGATAATGGGGATAATCTATTGGAAAAGATGGTAAAGATGGGACCAAGGATGCACATTGCTATAAACATATACAATGTTCTCTTGGTTATGCTCATTTCGTTCTTCATTGTTTCATGCAAGTTATCTTTATTTTTCTAAGATCTTAAAGCTTATCATTTCCTATAGCGCAGTAGTATTCCATCATAATCATATACCACAACTTGTTTAGCCATTCCCCAATCAACAGGTATCCTCATAATTTCCAGTTCTTTGCTACCACAAAGAGAGATGCTATAAATATTTTAGAATGTATAGGTTCTTTTCCTTTTTTTCCGTAATCATTTCTGGAAACAGACCTAGTAGTGGTATTGCTGGATCAAAGGGTATAGGCAGTTTAATAACTCTGGGCATAATTCCAGATTACTCTCTAAAATGATTGGCTCAGTTCACAGTTACACCAACAGTAAGAAAATAATTCTTCTATGTTGGTATCAATTGAAATAATAGAGTATAAAATACCAGCACATTCAGAGATCATGGGGCTTTTAACAACTGGATTAAGTTTTTGCCAGTATATTCCAAGTGTATCATTCTAGTGAATGAGGGTCAGAGATAAAGGAATGTACTATTTTCAGAAGAAATTGACTAAATAACCTCCATGAGTGACAAATCTTACTTGTCCTTGGATCCTGTAGCTTCAGTAGGTACACCTAGAAAATAACAAATTAACATTTGCCAATTTTTTGTTTGTTTGTTTTTCCCACTTTCAGCAATGGAATTAAAATGCACACTGTGTCTTCAAAAGGTGCTGCAATGGCCAAATAGAGCCCAGAACCTTCCACAGGTTATGCAAACAAGAGGCAATACAGATGACTGCCAAGTTAATACTTAAGGGTTGGAAAGGATATTTTGCTGTCTCTTTCACTTTGGGTGGAACAGGAAGCAGAGATTTCCTGCTCTAAGGCTTGTAGTTCCCTTAGTGTGTGTGTGTGGGGGGGGTCATCAGGAGAGGAAAACTAAAATCCAGAAAAATGCTAATAAATTAGCAGGTCATTTATTTTAATAAATTCAATGGAGTGATGATCCAACCTGGAAGGTATTCACATAGGGGAAGTTCTCCAAAAGATCACAAAAAGCAAAATGTTCTCTATAATGAGGTTTTGAGGGTCCACAGCCCCAAAGAAATCTCTCAAGAGAAGGTCAAGATGGAGTAGCTTCAAATTAAGTCAGTTATGTTGGAATCAGTGAATCACTTGTTGAAGATGAGTGGATTACAGTGGGATCTACATGCAATTGGGCTCATGAATATGGTGGTACTGGATAAAGGGTGGGGATGGTGTAAAGAGGAATTTTATTTCTTCTAAATCTTTGTGTTTGTTTTGGCAACAATTAAAAATCAGCAATGCCTTAAGCTTATATTCTACCCAAAGAGTCAAAATGAGTCAAGTATGTAATTTTCAAACAAAAATAAAAATGAGATGCAGTCATTTTTAAAAATCTGGGTTTCTTGGACCTTTAAAGGAATACTGAGAATGTTTTTAACCATCATCTTATGGTACGCAAAATTATGCACCCAACTTGCGAAGTAGGAACATAGATATAGAGCTGGAAAAAGATTAGATTTAGAGATTATTGGTACAATTTCCTTTTTTTTTGTTTTACAGACAGGTAAATTGAGGCAGAAAAAGTTTATGTGACTCAAGAGACATTATAACATGGGAGAGTAAGCACTTTAAGTCAAAAGATTTACAAGGATTAAGAAGACATAAGATATCTGCTACACACACAAACACACATACACATACAAATTAAAAAAAAACTTACCTGAAAAATAATTAAAAGAGAAAAACGTGATTTCAAGTCAAGGCAACACATTTATTTAGCACTTACTATGTGGCAGGGACTGTGCTAAGCACTGGGAACAAATAAAACAAGGCAAAAAAATTGAAAACAAAAATATGGTTCCTGCTTTCAAGAAACTCAGTCTAATGTGGGAGATAGCATGTACACAATTAGGCATAAAAAAAGATTATCTTGTAGATGGTGAAACCTTAGCTGAGATTTGAAGAAAAGCTAAGAACAGGCATGGAGAACAACCAATGTATGTGGGGAGGGTGGATAGTGATGGTGGTGGGATATCAAACAAACAAAAAACCTGGGGTTGGGAGATGGAGTATTTTTTGCCAAGAATATGAAGAAGGTCGATGTGAATCTGGAGAATATATGGAGTATAGAAAGGTAGTAAAGTCAGAATACTGGAAAGGAAGGAAGGGGCAAAGTTATGAAGGGTTTTGAAAGCCATTGGGTTTTATATTTGATTTTGGAAGTAATTGGGTAATTGGTAGGGTATTTTGTTTTTGTTTTTAAATAAATGGAGATGACATGGTTAGACTTTTGCTTTAGGCAGATCATTTTGACAAGGCATAGAAGGTAGATTGGAATGGGGAGAGACTTGAGGCAGGAAGATCAATTGCAGATTATTGCTGATAGTTCACATGTGAGGTGATATGTGCCTCACTGAGGTGGTTGCAGTGTCAGAGGAGAGAAGATGACATATCTGAGAGATATTATGAAGTTAGAAATGACAAGACAAGGCAACATATGGGATATAGGAAGAGAAAGAGAGTAAAAACTCAGGGATGATACATGGTTTTTAAGTTTGGGGACTGGACAAATGGTGTTATCTTCAGTAGTAAGAGAGATGTTAGGAAGAGGTGTGGGTCTGAGGACAAAAGATAATTAATTCAGTTTTAGACTTCTTGAGTTTAAAATAGTTGTGGTATATGCAGTACATAATAGGAAGAGATGTGAGACTAGAGGTCATGGTTGGAAAAATAGATCTGAGAACCATTTGCAGAAAAACAATAATTGAATATCCTCATTTCTCACCTGGCAGCACTACTTTGAGACTTCTATAACTGAATTTTCACCAAGTTCCCAGGAAGCTCATTATCAGGATAACCTCATCATCCTGTAAGATCTCATCAACTTTGACCACCTCATCACTACCCTCAGCTTCTCTAATTTGGAGGGTAAGGCCATGAACTCCATTTAAGAAGAGAGTTGAGTTCAGTTCTCACCTGGCTGCACTACTTTGGTATTTCTCTCAATTCTCTGAAATTTGATATTTCCCTCCATCATACCCCCAAAACATGCATGCAGAAAGAAGAAGTTCAAGTAATAAAAACCACGGTAAGGAACACACTAGATCTGGCAGCTATTTCTAAAAACAAGAAAAGCTCTTGGAATACAATAGTCCAAAAGGCAAATGATGTAGGCTTACAACCAAGAAAACTTACCCTGCAAAGTTGAATATAATCCTATAGTTTAAAGAAAATAGATCTTTAATGATGAAAAGATGAGAGTTCAGTGGGAACTTTTAGTTATACACACATGAATCCAGAAAAACCTAGAAAGATAAATGTATTTGAGTAATTGGAAGAAATTATATGATAAGATAGTGTTAATGTTTTAAGAAGAGGACAAGAAAGAAGTATCCCATCAGAAATATAGTTTATTCAAAGTGTATTGAGAGTTAAATAAGAGGAGAAAAAAAATGTTCAGGAGTATGTGAATTGATTCTATTCTGAGTGTTTGAAGAGGGGAAAGAAAAGGCAGGGTAAAGCAAATACATGGGTGTAGAAAGGAAGAAAAAAGGGGTGGGACTTGTATTTTTCATTAAAGTGCGTAAGAAAAGTATACAACCATGGACAAAAAAAAGAGTGAGAATCAAATGACCCTCTTTCTTATAAAGTGGACGAAGGATGGTTGAACACACACAAAGTATAGAACTGCATCAAACTCAATTGGGAAATAAGTGAAGATGGATTAAGGAGAACTTAAGAAGTACAATAATACTTGGAAGGGAATAGTCAAAAGAGAAACAAATTTCCTGATCCTGAAAAATGAAAGGGAGGGTAGCTGGGCGGGGGTGGGGGGAATGATAAAAGCAAAGAATTAAAATATAAAGAGTACTTTAGCTTGCTTCTTAGACACAGTTGAGGAATGTTGGAACAAATTGTGGTATATAAATGTAATGGAATATTATTTTATAAGAAACTATGAAGCGCACAACTGAAGAGAATCCTTGGTAATATGAACTGATGCAGAGTTATATGAACAGAACCAAGAGAATAATTTCACCTGCTAAGAGCCATTTTCCTATGTGATGGAACTTGATACTATGATTGGGTCCTTTGCGGCTATCTTGTCTGCCATATTTGATGACCATGTTAGGGGCATGTTGACAAGAGCTCTCTCTGCTACCATATTATCCATCTGTTCTTCGAGATAATTTATATCACATAGTTATGGGCAAGGGTCACATCTCTTCTGATCAGGGGACTGAAACCTAACCTGCAATGGATTACAATCTTGGTCTTGAGAGGCATCTTAGATTGTGGCACAGTTGGACTTTACCCTTCTGGGTCCCTCTGTTCTGTCCATTTTATGGTGCTGAGAGTAACTAAATAACCCACTCCAGGAATGTTACTTATGACTTGGATTTTGGCTGAGAACTTGAACAAATATCCAATAAAGTTCCTATTCATAAAAAAGATAGTGAAATTATAAAGAAAACTCCAAAAGACTTAAGAATTCTGATGAATGCAATGACTAATCATATCTACACAGAAGACCCATAATGAAGGATGTTACTCACCTCCTCATAAAGAGGAGATGGAAACAAGATACAGTGACATACATTTTTGGACATGGCCCTTGTGTAGATTCATTTGGCTTAACCATGCTTGTTTGTTACAAGGTTAGATACTTATTTGTTCTCTCTCTATCTCTCTCTCACACAGGAGTATCAGGAGATTTGCAAAGATGGTGCCAAAAATAAAAAGACCATTTTTTTTTCAAATGCAGAAAAGAAAACAAAAGGAAGCTCAGAAAGAAGCATAGAAAACTAGGGCAGGTTTAAAAAGTAACACATAAAATGTGAAAAATCAAGTGGTAAGAAATGGAGGAAGTTTCAAATTGAATTCTTTTTTGTGATTTGTCGTACATGTGGAAATCCTTTTTTTTTGGTGTTTAAACTCAGAAAAAAAGAAATTAAATTATGAATGTAGGGAAACAAGAGAAGACAGATAAATTGATGAAAAGCTAAATAAACAGAACCAGAAATATATATATATATATGAATGACTAAAACAATGTAAATTAAAAAGCAGCTATAGTAAATCAATCAGAACTGAATGCTATGAACTTTCGACCAATCTTGGCTTCAAAAAGTTAGAAATGTACTTTCTTTTTTCTTTGCAAAGGTGGCACATGTAATGTTGGATTAATTTTGCTGAATTTTTTTTCTCCTTTTTTGCTCTTTGTCATAAGTAACACATAAATGAGAAAAAGGATTAATTGCTTATTATGTGTAAATAACTTATAACAATAGCTAATGTTTTGTAGCATGTTAAGTTTTGTGAATTACTTTACATATATTGTATCATTTGATCCTCACAACAACCTTATGAGATCAGTGCTATTATTGTCCTCAATTTTTATGTAAGAAAACTGAGGAAGATAAAGGTTAAGTGAATTCCCCAGGGTCACACAGCTATTGTTGTTGTTATTCATCCTTCATTTTTGAAGGTAACCAATGACATAATGGGTGATGACTTGACTTACTTGTGAATTTTATTTAAGCAAGGCAGAATTGTGCAAAGTCATCAGCCTCACTCTCTTCTTGAGTAGTCAAAGTAGTGTGTGTCCTAGGCAGGATTTGTACTCAGATCTTCCTGACTCCAAGTCCAACAGGCATTCCAGTCCAATGTATGCTACCTAGCAGACTAAGGGAGAGTTGTCTAGATGGGAAAGGGAGAAGGATATATTAGGAAATGTGTTCAATGTAAAAACAAATGGTAGTGATATGGATATGGATATTTTAATACAGATATTGATATCTTTCTAGACCTATAGATATCAGTATCTATATCAATAGACTGATATAGATGCATGTAGATCTATATAGATGGGCAAAGATAGAGAAAGATAGATAGGTGATAAATACATAGATATAGAAGCAGAAGGTATGGGTCATTTGGCTCCCATTTCAAAAAGAAAAATTAAAAAAACCTGAAATTTATTACAGATGCCTTTTCCAAATAACATCAATATTTCTTACTAATTAAAGAGACCTCTGAGTGAAGGTTATGAGGTCATAGCCTTGTGGTTTCCTGTTTGCAAAGACTGAGAGTTAAATCTAATTAGACTCAGGAGGAAAGGTTGTCCAGGGAATACATTTGTAAATATGTGAATGTGCATTGAGGATACAAAGGTAAATTAAAAAGACTTGGTAATATTAGGCCATGTGATATCTGTGTTTGTCTACCTCTGCATTATAGAATACCTGAAAATCCAACAAAATAGCTGGATTACAGGATCATTTCTGCTACGTGCCTCAAACACACATGAGATCATCACTCCAAAGGTAACACTACCTTTGCATTGTGCAAAATAAATAAACCTGCCAAACAACATTAGAGGCCATTCAAGTAATAACAGAAGGAATATAGGTGTGTGCATTGGCTTCAGTATAACATTTACTTTCTGTTTTGATGTTTATAGTTTGGAGGCATTTACTGGCATTTGATTATTCAAAGTTCTCTTGATTCAAGTGGATAGGGCCCAGAAAGTGTTGTGCAATCTGTATCAGTCATTCCATTAAATAAAGCAAATGATCCCAATTCATGAATTCCTGTTAAACAGCTTAAAGACACAGGATCCTGTTTAGGATGAATAGGGGTTAGAGAGGAGAGAAGATAAAAGGCAGAACTGTGAGTGTAGGAGGAGGGAAACCTGACTGAGAATCCAGTTGTATTATAATCCTACCTCTATCACTAACTAGTAAATGTATCCCCTCTCAGATCCTTGATTTCTTCATTTGTAAAATAAAAGCTCTAAACTAGATAGTTCTTGAGAACCTTCCCAGCTTTTAGTTCCTCTATGTTTTCTAAGAGTTCAAGGAGCTCCAAGTTCCACTTAAGCCAAATAGGGTTTGAAGCCTCCACTCTCTCCAAGGTATTTAAAAGCTTGTGATAGAACTTATCTGGGCAAAGGGAAATGAGAAAGTTTTGGTTCTTTATCCCAAGCACCTAGTAAAGAACTATCACTTAAGTAGAGACTTAATCAATGTTTCTGTAACTGAATTGAATTCTTATACCATACTACAGCATATGTTAGCTAACTGCTCCATCAGATCAGCCATCCCTATCATTGGTTCCAAATCTACACTATTTATTCATTTCATACTTATGTAGTGCCTGTGTGTATGTGTGTGTGTTTGTGTGTATGTGTGTATGTATTTATGTGTGCACGTGTATGTGACAGTGCTTGGTTCTAGGGGAGATAAAGTTGTTTGCCTTTATGGAACTTAATGGACTTCCTTAGTTATTGCCTATGGCTATGGAAAATACATGGTGAACTTTTTAACTTTGTCATCCCTTATGAGAGAAAGCATTCTTTTTCTACTTGTAAAGCTATGGGGCATTTTAATATCATGAATTCTAAGTGATACTATATTCATTTAATTTGCTTAGACTTATACAAGTCAATTGAATTAAAAAACAAAACAAAGCAGAACAAACAAAAATAACAAAAAACCTTGAACCTGCTTCCATCATACCATGTAATAAAGCGTACTCTTTATTTCTAGGGTATTTGGCAATTTTTTTTCTAACTTTTAATGACTAGTTGATAGTATAAACTCATTCTCTTGAATCTTATTGATTCTAAATGAATTTCATTTACATACATGTACTATTAAGTTTACTTTGACACTGTCCATGAAGCATGGGTCTAACTGAACAGTATAAATACTATATGGTAATGTTTAGTCTGTTTTCTTTTGTAGGCTATTTCACACACTTAAAAATCACTTTAGCATTTTCATTTGTATGCAAATAATCAATATGCTAATTTTGAATGAGTCATCTACTTGTAAGTCATCACAAGAAAGTAATAAAAATGAATTTCTTTCCAAATACTTTATTATTCAGGCTGAATTCATACACACACACACACACACACACACACACAATTACATATGAAGTTAATAAGTCATACCAGTCTCACCTCCCTCACTTAGTTTTAATTAATGAGATAATATTGTCCTTCCACATCATATATTAGCCTTGTTGGTATCTATATATTAGTAACTAATTCTTACATCATAGTTATTTCATCTGACCTTTTTTTTGCAGTTTTCAAAGCTTTAAAAGGGAATGTAATATATGTTATATTATGTTATTCTGGGACATTCTGCCAGCCCAACCTTGTATATCAAAGAACATAGAGGGAACCTCACACTTTTTCATCTCCCTTTGGGATTCTTCAGTGCTATGCAAACCAATACGTGGTAAACACACAAAAGGATATTATCAATGAACCCAGACCATTTCACAGCCTACTCTGACTCTGTTTGGTTCTGTTTTGAGAAGAAGCAGCCAATGTTATAATCCTAAAAAAAAAAAAAAAACCAGCTCTGGGAAGATTCTTAACAGTCCAGAGTGGTTAGGTTACATTGGTGGTTTTATACTGAGAATATGCAAAGAGCTCAAAACTTCTACAAAATGCATCATTCTAGGATAAGCAGACCCCAACTATCTTTGAATTATACCAATCAGGAGTAAGCAATATACATATGAACAAGAGGACTGGGAGAAATCCTTTGGTGCTACAGTAGAGGATTTATCAACCTTATTGGCTATTTCTGGCTATATGCCCTCCTCCTCATTTTAGAGGAAGTCACTGAGTTTTACCAACCAACATCAAGTATGGTTAACTCTTTCAATCAATCTATGAATAAACATTTATTACGTGTCTACTGTGTTCCAGGAACTGTAGTAAGCAAGGAGCATACCAAAAGAAAAAAAAAAGCCAAGAGTCCCTGCCTTCAAGGGGCAAAGCAATCTATGTACAGGATAAATAGGAAATAATTAACAAAAGGAAGGCACTAGAATTAAGTGGGGTTAGGGAAGATTTCCAGTGAAATAAGGAATTTTAGTTGGGACTTAAAGGAAGCTAGAGAGTTCAGTAGTTAAAAACTGAGAAGAAATTTTAGGACACAAAAGAATTGTCCTCCATGACACATACTTAATAATGGGAGCAGAACCATCCCATTTCAATTTGTTTATATATGGATATTCAGCACTATTTCCAGAACCAGAAAGAAGCAGTAACCCAAAATAGTGGATACAGTGCAGGAATCCAGTGAAATAGACTTGGGTTCAGATTCTCCCTTTATACTTTTAGTTGACATGATAAAAACCATTGATGATTTACTCATTTTCTCCAAGCCATTTCAGCTATCTACTTTTCTAATCCCTATCTAGCCCCCCCCAAAAAGAAATAATATTCCAAATATAGAATAATTATGGCTAACTACATAGGAGGAAGAAAAAGACAAAAATAAGAATAAAAAACCCACATAAAATTCTGAGGAATTAACGTAAAGGTACTCTGCTTCTTAGAACACTCACTCAAAAAAAAAAAAAAGAACACTCACTCCCTCATCAGTGGCAGGGGTACAAAAGAAAGCTTGCAGATTTGTGCAAAGGACTGTGTTTTTTCCTGATGATGCAAAGACTCTGCTGGAACATCCTCACCCTGAAAGAAGGGTAAAAGCTGATTCTGTCCAATAATATGGATTTGAAGTAGAAAGAGGAGTCAAACAGGCTAAAAAACTATGATGAATTTCATTGACCCTAAGTAAGGGATCTTTTCCAAGGTTGCAAAGACTCTGCCCCGAGAACAACTCCTGTAATACACCCAACCCTGCAAAAAAAAAAATCAGCAAATGATAATTTCTTCCCAGTAAAGAGTATGGAAGGAAGAAAAACAAAGAGAGGGATCAGGATGAGGTACTATCACAAGTAGCTTTGTTTTATACCTAAAAGGAAAGGTATTGAAGCGCTGATGATGCCAGCACTCATCATATTTTTCCCCACCTTGAAGAAACTGAGGCAAATTTATAACCCAGCCTTGGTGGCTTAACTAACAGAAAGTAAGAAACTCCAAAAAGTAAGGGATGACAGAACTTTAAAAAATTGAAATGCAAAAGAAAGTGAACTATTTCCTGACGGAATATAGAATCCTGTGGCCTCCTAAGAGAGGATAAGGCAGCAACCAAAAGAACAGATTCATTAAAAAAAATCCATGAAAGAGGAAATTAGGAATAAATTTAGGTCAGCATTTAGAACTTTTAATTCATTCATTTTTAATATTTCACTTTGTGGATAAAAAATTCAAAATTGTGAATTATGTGACCAATAAAAACTTGGTAACTTTCTCCATGTCCCTTTAACTCTCTAATCCCTCCCCACCAATATAAAAAGGGAAGACTTGAGACACCAGGGTGCCTGGGACTCAAGCCTAAGGGTGGTGTTGGATTTGAACCTTAAGACTGTGTTCTATAAGATTTGAGGTAAGCTATGAACCTAATCTCCTACCTCTTCCCAGAGACTGAGGTGGTATGAAAGAGGAGTCAGTTTTCGTATTTATGATTATACCTTTCAAAGTAAAATTTTATTTACAAAAGTTAATTCAATTGTTAAATGGCTAAATAGAATTGCAGTTGAGGGACTCAGCTCCTGTCCTTAGGCACACCATCAAAGTGTACTGGAATCATTTGCCTCTGCAATATTATTTGAAGAATAACTGTGAACAACTAAGGTATTCTGAATATTAGAAATACTCAAATCAGCTACAAAGGACCCATGAAGGAAGATGTTATCCACCTCCAGAGAAAGAACTGATAAATAGAAATTTTCATAGTAGGATTTTACACTTGTATGCACGTATGTGTGTTTGTGTGTGTATGTGAGTTTGTGAAATTGTGGCCTTCTGTAGTTTGGAGTGGGAAGGGATGGAGGGAGACAATTTGGAACTTAAAATGTAACAAATAAAAGAAATAAATTAAAGTTTAAAAAAAGAAATACCCAGGTCTTTGTATTTCATTAGGTTCACTTTTTTTTTTTTGGTATAGTTTTAGTTCTCTTTGGAAATATTCACCTTTCCTTCTGATTTTGAGATTCTGTTGATTTTTCTGTTTGTACTCTGGGCTTTTTCTGAAAGTTTTCCTCCTTCAGTTTTTTGTTTGTTTGTTTGTTTTGTTTTGTTTTGTATAACACTGACTACCTTTGTCCCCAGGTAGGTTACATTTTACCCTTCCCCCAGAAAGGTCTGGTACCCTTAAGGAGCATTGGAGGTGTCTAGGCTCATATTCTCATCAATTTGCTAAAGTCTTCTATGTATTTGAGATATGACTTTATCATCCAAGAAACTGTCTGTAATTTTTTTCCCTCAATTTTCCGCTTTTCTTCTAATCTTGGCTACATTGGTTTTATTTGTACAAAAACTATTTTTAACTTAATGTAACCAAATTTATCCAATTTACATCTCACAATGCTCTCTCATGTTTATTCATAAATTCTTCTCTTGTCTATAAGTCTGATAGGTAATAGTTTCCATGTTCTTCTAATTTACTCATGATATATCCCTTCATATCTAGGTTATATATCCATTTTGACCTTATCCTGGTAAATGGTATAAGATATTGACCTATATGTAAATTCTGTCTGGTGCTTTCTAGCTTTCCCATTTTAAAATAACCAAATAGTGAATTCTTATACCCCAAACTTAAATCTTTACATTTGTTAAACACAAAATTACTTATATACACAACACTGTATTATATGCCTACTCTGTTTCACTGATTCATTTTTTTAAATTTCTTAACCAGTACCAGATAGTTTTAATAATTACCACCTTATAATACAGTTTAACATCTAGCACTGCTAACCCTCCTTTCTTTATATGTTTGTCATTAATTCCTTTAATATTCTTGACCTTTTGTCCTTCCAAATGAATTTAGTTATTGTATTTTCTAGGTCAGTAAAATAATTTTTTTGATAATTTAATTGGGATGGTATTGAAAAGTAGATTAGTTTAGGCAGAATTGTCATTTTTATTATATTGGCTCTGCCCACTTATGAAGAATTAACATTTCTCTAATTATTTGAATCTGATTTTATTTGTATTGAAAGTGTTTTATAATTATGTTCTTGTAGTTCCCGAGTTTGTCTTGGCAGGTATAACCCCAGGTATTTTATGGTGTCTATGGTTATTTTAAGTGGGATGTTTCTTACTATCTCTTCTTGGAAGGTTTTACTGGTAATATGCTGATAATTTATGTGGGTTTATTTTATATCCTGCTACTTTGTTAAAATTATCAATTGTTTCAACTAGCTTTTTAGATGAATATCTAGGATTTTCCAAGTGTATTTCATATGATTTGCAAAAAGAGATAGTTTTATTACCTCATTGTACATTCTGATTCCTGAAATTTCTTTTTCTTCTCTTATTGCTATTGCTAGCATTTTTAATACAGTATTGAATAATATTGGTGATAACAGGCATCCTTGTTTCATTCCTGATCTTACTGGGAAGGCTCCCAGCTTATCCCTGTAACAAATAATGCTTGCTGATGGTTTTAATTAGATACTTCTTATCATTTTAAGGAAAAATCAATTTCTAGCTATGCTTTTAAGTTGTTGTTGTTGTTGTTTTTTAATAGTGAGTTGTATTTTGTCAAAAGCTCTTTTTTCTGCATCAATTGATAGAATAATGATTGTTAGTTTTGTTACTGGTATAATCAATTATATTAATAGATTTCCTTATGTTAAATCACCACTGTATTCCTGATATAATTCCCACTTGGTCACAATGTGTAATCATTATGATATATTGCTCTGGTCTCCTATTGTTGTTGTTTAGTTGCTTTTCAGTCATGTCTGATCCTTCATGACCCCATTTGGGGTTTTTTTGGAAAAAAGATATTAGAGTAGTTTGGTATCCCCTCCTCCTCAGATCATTTTACAGATGGGGAAACTGAGGCAAATAGGACTAAGTGACTTGCCTAGGGTCACACAACTATTAAGTGTCTGAGCCCAGATTTGAACTCATGAAGATTGGTTGAGATTCGACACTCTTTGTACTATAATATCTTGCTGCCCACTGTAGCCTCCTAGATAGTATTTTATCTAGGATTTTTGCATCAATATTCATTAGTGAAATTGGTCTATAATTTTCTTTCTCTGTTTTTGCTCTTCCTGGTTTAGGTATCAGCAACATATTTGTTTCATGAAAGTATTTTTGTAGGACTCCTTCTTTGCCTATTATTCCAGATAATTCATTTAATATTAGAATTAGTTGATCTTTAAATGTTTAGTAGGATTCACTTGTAAATCCATGTGATCCAAATGTGTTTTTCTTAGGAAGCTCATTTATGACCTGTTCAATTTATTTTTTTTTCCAAAATAGGCTTATGTAGATATTATTCTCTTTCCTCTTCTGTTAGTCTATTCTAGGCAGTTTATTTTTGTATTATTCTATTCCACTTAAGCTGTTAAATATATTGGCATATAATTGAGCAAAATAACTCCTAAAAACTGCTTTGATTTTATCTTAAGTAATGACATCCTTGCCTTTTTTTAAAATTTTTGACACTAGTGATTTAATTTTCATCTCTCTTTTTTAAAAAATCATATTAACCAGTGATTTATCTATTTTGTTAGTATCTTTTTCATGATACCAACTCCTAGTTTTATTTATTAATTCAATGGTTTTCTTACATTCAATTTTAGTAATCTCACCTTTAATTTTTAGAATTCCTAATTGGGTTTTTTCTTGGGGATTTTATATTTGTTCTTTTTCTACTTTTTTAAGTTCATTCTCAATTCATTGATCTGCTGTTTTCCTGTTTCATTAATGTAAGCATGTAGAGATGCAATTTTTCCTCTGATTACTGTTTTTATGCACCACATAGGTTTTGATGTTATCTCATTATTATCATTCTATTTAATAAAAATATTTATTATATTCATGTCTTGTTGTTTAACCCACACATTCTTTAAGATCAGTTTATTTAGTCTCCAATTAATGTTTAATCTCTGTTTCCATGGTCTCTTATTAAACATAATTTTATTGCATTATCATCTAAAAAAGTGTTTAATATTTCTGCTTTTCTGCACTTAATTATAGTTTTTATGCCCTAATATGGGGTCATTTTTTGAAAGGTATCATGTACTGCTGAGAAAAAAAAAGTATATTCCCTTCTTTTCTCATTCAATTCTCTCCGTATATATATTATATCTAGGTTATCTAAGATTTTATTCATCTCCTTGACTTCTTTCTTAATTTTTTTGTTAGATTTGTCTAATTTTGAGAGGGGAAAGTTGAAGTCCCCCTCTATTATCATTTTGTTATCTATTTTCACCTATAATTGAGCTTTTCCTTTAAAACTTTGGATGCTAAAGCATTTAGTACATATAGTTTTCATATTACTATTACTTCACTAGTTATTACTTCATTACCTATTAACATAATGCAGTTTACCTGTTTATCTCTTTTAATTAAATCTATTTTAGCTTTAACTTTGTCTAAGATCATGATTGCTACCCCTGCTTTTGTTTTGATGCTGAAGCAAAAATAATTCTACTCCAACTCCTTATTTTTCTTTTATGTGTATCTCTCCTTTTTAATGTTTCTTATAAACAGCATGTTGTCAGATTCTGATTTTTAATCCATTCTGCTCTTTATTTCCATTTTATGGATGAATTCATTCCATTCACATTCAAAGTTATAATTACTAATTATCTATTTCCTTCCATCCTATTTTTCCTGTTTATCCTTCTTTCCCTTTCATTTTACCCTATATCTTCTCAGACATCTAATTTATTTCTCACCTAATCCCTACCTCTGTCTCTTTAATCTCTACCCCTTGTAAGAATCTTTCCCTTATGTTCCCCTCTTGCCCTTCTATTCCTTAGTCCACTCACCCTCCTAAGACTCTATACTTTAACCTCTCTCCTTACCCTCCTATTTCTTAATTTACACACCTTCTCAGAGTCCCACCCTAATCCTATCACCTGGCCCTCCTATTGCTCCGTAAGTTATAGATTATAGAATATATATTATATATTATTCCCTCCTTAACTCAGTTCTGATGAACATAAGGTTCTAGCACTACCATCCCTCCACCACTTCCTGCCCTCCAATATAACAGTTCTTCTAGTCATGCCTTGTTTGTATGAAAGAGTTGCTCCATTTTACCTCTCCTTACTCAATTTTATTTTTTAGGATGATCCCATCATACTCAATTCAATCCCAAGCCTTCTATCTATGTATGATCTACCCTAGTAATGATAACATTCTTAAGAGGTCCAGATCTTCTCTCATATAAGAAGCAAACAGTTTAACCTTATTAAAGTCCATATAATTGGATTTTATGTTTGCCTTCTTATGTTTCTCCTGATTCTGTTAGGTCAAAGTTTCTGTTCAATTCTGGTCTTTTCTTCAAGAATACCTGAAAGGAAAAACCTGGAAAGACTTATATGAATTGATACTGAGTGAGAAGAGCAAAACCAAGAGAACATTGTACACAGTAACAGCAACATTGTATGATGACTGATTTTGATAGACTTAGCTCTTCTAAGCAGTGTAAGAATCTAAGACAACTCCAAAAGACTCCTGCTGGAAAATGCTATCCACATCCAGAGAAAGAACTTTGGCATCTGAATGCAGATGGAAGCATACCATTTGCTCTCCTTTCCTTTTGTTATTTGGTTTTGTTTCTTTTTTCTTGTGTTTCCTTCATTAGGTCTACTTCTTTTTTTCATCATGAGTAATGTGAAAATGTGAAAATATGTTTAATATGAATGCATAAGTAGAGCCTATATGAGAGTGTATGCCATCTTGGGGAGAGGGGAGGAGAAGAAGGTGGAGAAAATTTAAAACTCAAAATCTTATGGAACTGAATATTGAAAACTAAAAATAAATAAATTAATTTTAAAAAATAAAAGAATAAAAATCATAATTTTCAGATAGTCCAATAATTTTCGTATTGTCTTTCCGTAACTTTAATCTATTTTCCAGGTCAGTTATTTTTGTAATAAAATGTTTAACATGCTCTTCTATTTTTTTTTATTCTTTTGAATTTGTTTTATTATTTCTTGGTGTCTTATGAACTCATTCACTTCCCCTTGCCCAATTCTAATTTCTAAGAAGGTATTTTCTTCCATAACTTTTTGAATCTCTTTTTCCAGTTCATTAACTATCTTTAATTTTTATACATGACTCTCATTTTTTCACCTAATTTTTCCACCTGTCTTATTTGATTTTTAAAGTCCTTTTTGAGTTCCTCTAGGAACTCTTTTTTGGCTTATGACCATTTTACATTTTTCTTTGAAGCTTTAGAAGTAGCCATTTTGACCTACTGCATTCTTCTGAGTTTGAACCCTGATCTCTATCAATATAGTGGTTTATGGTCAGGTTCTTTCTCTTTTGCATACTCATTTTTAGCAGCTTATTTCTTGGCTATTAACTTTATGTTAGAATTAGGCCATGAGGTGTGGGGGATAATGTCTCAGGCTCTAGGGTTTTTGTGCTGTTGTTGTCTGAACTCTGTCTGAAGGTCTGACTCAGGTACTCCTCTCTGCCCCTGCAGGGCCTTCAGCAACACTGTTGCCACATACACTCTTTATTCCCTGGTGTTCCTCCAGATTCTGTATGCTTTAGCCCACCCCTCTTACAGGGACAAGCTCTGTTACCACACTCACCATCATGTACTTGCTCCTCCTGACCCACAGTAATAGCTAATTGGTTAGTGCACCTGAGGTCTGTGTCCTGCATCAGTCCTCTAACCCCAAACTGTCAGTGGGGCAAAAGTTTCTGAAGCTAAGGCTGCCCCTAAGATTAGTTTTTTGTTGATTTGGAGGTATCTATCTGGAGGTATTATCTTAATGTTCAAGCCAAGTTGATGTCCTTGCTGTGCCTAAATTCAGCATTCCTTCACCAGATTACACCTTTGCATAGACTAGCATCTATCCCAAGGATGCATTCCAATTCTCCTCTGCCTTTCACAATCCCAAGTGTCATTCAAAACTTTTGCTGGATGCCCCTGAGCCATCTCCAACTACCGTGTACATACTTATCTGTGTGCAGCCTTTGCCCTCCCTAAGTCATCCTTCAGCCTGCAGTATCATTGAAAACAAAGGAAAACAAATGTTCAATAATACAGTAAATCCACTCACAGAATTATACAAAGCATCACTGACAGGGCACTTCAGTGATGATATGTCTGTTACATGTAGGATATAGTACTCACGCATCCCTAGTATGGGTATCCATAATACACAACAATTATTCACAAAAAATAAAGCAAGTATAATTAACAAACATTGCAAAGCTACCTAGCTATATAAAATATTAGATTATATAAAAATAAAGCATGATTGTAGGTAATAGTACACACACAATTAGACAATAAAGCAATAGACATCACTGTAACATGAGTACAGCACAGAACACAAATGAACATAACAACAAAATAATATACAATCAAATGTAAACATGCAACAATTAACATGTAGTAATAAATATATGACTATAGGTAAGGCACATGGGCAATCTCTTGTATCATCACCTGGATATTTGTGTAACTATTCCTATATGTTTACCTATATCATCATAAATTAGTCTATTAATGACCAGAATCCAGTTCCTCTGTCAGTGACCTCTCTACTTCTTTATTTGAACTAGAAGATTGTTATAAGTTGACTATGAAGATCATTATAGACTTGTTTACCTATGGGGTAGAGCAGGAAGGGAAAAGCAAGGGCAGATTGAGATTGGCTATCACTATGTTTTTGCTCAGTGGAATATGCAAAAATTCAAAACCATAAACACATTCTCAATAATTTTAATGCATCTCTATAATATATCTATAATACATTTAACATGGAGTAAAATTTATTCCAGAAATGCACAGATGGTTCCATATAAGCAAAACAACATAAAATATTTTTTAAAAACTAAGAAATGATTTGATCATTTCCATTAAATGCATAAATATCCATAAAATCACTGTCCATTAGTGATAAAACCCCAAAGTAAGCTAAACAGAGGGAGCCTTTATTTAACATAAACAAAAAAAATTTACTTAAAACCAAAATCCAGCATTACAGACAATAATAAAATACTGGAAGCATTACAATTAAAAACAATTTAAAACAAACCTATTCAACATAGGTTTTAGAAATGTTAGCAAGTGCAATAATACACGAAAAAGAAAATAGAAGTAATTTGGAATATCATTATTTATGTAAAACGTGGATGTCTACATTCCAAAGGGTTCAATGGAAAGCACACATGCACAAACACACACACACACACACATACACACACACATGAACCATTTGCATTTTTACTGTCATTTATTTAGTTGTTTAAATCACGTCTGACTCTTGCCCCATTTGGGATGTTCTTGGCAAAGATACTGGAGAGGTTTTCAATTTCTTTCTCCAGCCCATTTTACAGATGAGAAAAACTATGGCAAATAAGGTTAAGTGACTTACCCAGGGTCACACAGCTAGTAAGTATCTGAGGTCAGATTTGAACTCAGGAAGATGAGTCCTGATTTTCTAATCAGAATTTATAATCTAATTTTCAATAAAAAAATACATTTAACAGAATTATCATTTCTTATTCTTCAACACTGAGCCTCTTTTAGGCAGCCTTAAAAGATATTATTATTTTTTCTTCTCCGTATAACACCTTTGACTTTTTTTGAGCTTATAGTTCACTGAAAAAAAATTCTGAACTTTTTCAGATGAATTACTGTGTAGACACACAAATTGTATACTTTATTAGGACCACCTAAAATATGATTGCTGCAGTACATTGCATTTTGCTTGGATTATAATTGTTACACATCTTTCGTGATGTATTTAAGGAAGTTTATAGTAGCTTACCAGAGACAAGAAGCCAGATGCAAAGTTTTGGCATCTTAATTTACTGTCTTTATGTCTTAAAGCCACTATATGACCTTTTCTTCCCAGGCAAACTATCAATCAACATGCACATATTAAGTCAACCCCTGGAGTATAATTTCATCTACTGAGATATTGATTAAGTCAGCAAATATTTGAGCACCTACTGTATACAAGGCACTATGTACAATTTGCAACAATAAGTTAGTTCTTCTTCCCTAATACACCCTCCTCCAAAAGAATGATTTCTTTTATGGAGAGGGAGAGAGGGCCATATGCAACTTAAATGTTTCTCACCTACGGCTATTTTAGTCTTTGGAATTTATTTTATTTTTCCACTGAGCTGTACTATGATTTGGAATAGGAAAAGGAGAAGGGGGTGGGGAGTGGGCTATTTCTTACTGGATCCAGTGAATTCCAGGTATCGGTGATACCCCATGCCTTAAATAAACCTGGGCCTTCAGCTCCAGGCCTCATTTTTAAAAGCGGGGGGAAGGGTTGTCTGCAGATGAAACAGATGCCAGATGGAAACTACTTTCCTGACTTCCTCCAAACATCCTTGCAGCTGTTACTGTTTCCCTGATTTTTTCCAGTGAAATTTTTAGGCCTCACCTGTTGACATGCATGACAGGGTTTTCCCTCCCCCTCTCAACTTTTCCTTTGGACATAAAGGAGGGTGGGTGCTTAGGGAGCAAATTCAGGGGTGACAGATCTGGACATGCCTTTGATATGGATTGAAGGAAGCAGGGAATCTGGGGAGGAGGGAAATGAAAAAAGGGAGCAGGAAGATTCTAATCACTGCACAGCCTTTTCTCCAGAAACTCTGAATGGATAGGGTTGTTGCTGGACTGGCAGTCTCAATTGCTGTACTTCCAGAGAGTGCCTTTTCATTGCTCTTAAAAATAAAATAAAATTAGAGTGATTTTTCCCAGCTTTGGACTTTAACTGAGGGCTTCCCAGTTGGGTGATCCACACCATTGAACTTTCACAGAAACAGACATGAAAGCTTGGGACATAATAAAACAAATGGAAGACAAAGTTTGGAATACATCCAAGTTGTAATGGACAGATTCACTTGGAATGGAATTAGCAGTTAGAGAAAAGAAATGTCAATGATATAAGGAAAGGGATGACTTTCTCATCTGGAACAGGTACATGGCAGTAGCTGCATGTCTGAATTGCTGGAAATCAGTGTTTTGAGAGGGATGCAGGGGGATTTTAGGAAGTTAATTATCTCTGTTGACAACACTAATGTTTTTAAATGTCCTCATTGGCCATTATATGGATAGTTTTCTATTATCTAAGAACATAACGGTGAATGATAGAAGTTAGGAGAGAAAGGATTGGGGAAAAAATGGCAGCTAGGTATGGTGGTATACAAAATCAATGGTTGCTTCTGAGAAGTCTGAGGCTGACAGATCTCTTGAGCTCAGGAGTGCTGAATCACAATGGGCTTTAGCTGATAACATTTCCTCAATGAAGTTAGCAACTATATGGCCAGCCTTTGGAATTGTGGTGGGAAGGGGGCTACCAGAAGGAACAAAATGGCCCAGGTTAAGAAAAAAAAAAACAACAGAGATGATCAAAGCTTCTGTGCTAATTAGAATGGAACTGGGTCCATGATTATCCTCACCATTTACCAACTAGATGATATAAAGAGACCCAGTCTAAGAAAGGAAAAAAAAGGAAGGAAGAAAGAAAGAAAGAAAGAAAGAAAGAAAGAAAGAAAGAAAGAAAG
>NW_020954579.1:21928619-21949809 GCF_900497805.2 Vombatus ursinus
AAGAAAGAAAGAAAGAAAGAAAGAAAGAAAGAAAGAAAGAAAGAAAGAAAGGAGGGAGGAAGGGAGGAAAGAAAGAAGAAAAGAAAAGAGAAAAGAAAGGAGCTAGAGAAGAGAAAGAAGGGAGAAGGAGGGAGGAGGAGGGAGGAAAAGGGAAGGGAAGGTGAAAAAGGTGGATGGGAGAGGAAGGAAAGGAAAAATAAATGTATCATGGAGTTAGTTGAAACCCAAACCAAGTATGAGAAAGGATTAAAACAGGAAGGCACCAATATCATGAAGAAATTCCTATACAGGATCCTAATAGGAAAGGTTTTTTATTATTTTTTTATGCCATGGTTTTGTAAATTCCTCTACTTACAGATGACATTGTGTTATTATAATGTATCTAGCCTCAGAATATTACAAATTCAACTTAATGAAATTCACATTCATTTGAAAAAGTTCAGAATAGATTGGCCTAAACCATGCACATGAGGAAGAATCAACAGCAGCAGCAGCAGCAGCAACACCTCCACACACACACAAGCTCTGTAGGTTATAATCAGGGCAATAGATTTTCTTCCCAGGTTCCTTCAATTCCCCGATAAAAACTCACCTTAAGCAATGAATCTTTCCTGACCCCTTTAATATTATTGCCTTCTCCCTGTTGATTATCTCAAATTATCAAGTATATATTTTGCTTATTCATAGCTGTTTGCATTTTGTCTCCCCATTAGGCTGTGAGCAGAGACTATATTTTGCCTTTCTTTGTAACCTCAACACTTAGCAAAGTGCCTTGCACATGGTAGGTACTTAATAAACGTTTGTTGTCATGTTTAATAGTCAGTCCAAATTCCTTTGAGTGATTATGGACCTATTCCATGAGGTGTTGCAGTCTTCTGAGGCTTGATACAATCAGCCCAGTGCCATCTGCAAAAGTGAGCATCTAGAGCATCTGATCATCCACTGGGTGTTCTTTAACTTGGACTGCACAATGAATCTTCTCCGTTAGAATGGTAAATACATTAGGTGTGGCATTCTACTTGAGTTGCCAAATGGTAGCAACATATATAACACGAGTCTCCAAAGAATAAAAAAAAATAATATTACAAAGAGGTCAATGGAAAGGAGCATGGTGGGTGGGAGGAAGCTGCAACATGTAGTCAATGATGAACTCCAAATGGGAACAGTAATAGAATATGTCATTAAGAAATTGTACGATAGGAAGAGAATATAAGTTTGTCATATGCTAATGGTGATGCATGATAATTAGACATCCAAGAACCTCCATTGCTACCCTTATGATATCAGGAGAAAATGAGGAAGGCTTCTGGAACACTGGGTTGACTCCCTGTGCTGAAAATATTAGTTATCGTGAATAAGATTCATTCAAGACAGGCAGGCATAGATGGATCTAAACCAATATATTTGAGTATTTGATTAGATCTAGTACTACAGGATATCATGTTTGTATTTGCAGCTTGAGATCTCTGGTTTGTTTTTTTTTTAATAGACGGCTCTATTGTCTTTTCCATTTTCTAATGCTAAAAGAGTAATCCTGGTTCAGTTGAATTTCTGTTTCTTTAAATATTAAGGTCTTTATCCTGGCTTTTTGTCAAATTTGTTGGTTGTTATTGAAATTGTTAAAAATTAACCATTAAATACTTTGAAGTTTTCTGAATGGGGGCAAAAGGAAAGGAGTTCCTTTGGTGGCAATCTGTGGATATGATATATCATTATTTTATCTACTATAATTAAAAGTTCTAGTCAGGAGAGAAAATTAAAGACGGTTGAGTACAAGGAAGCAGTTTAGATCAGAATTCTCCAACCAATACTCAAACCAAGATGGAGAAAGAATATCAGTGGTTAAAAAATTAAGAAGAATCTTCAAGGAATTATTTTACCACATAGATTAACACAGGAAGACACCAGGCAAGGAGAACAGAAGGGAATTGGGAGCTGTGTCACTCTCATCACAGAGACAAGTCTCAGATCAAGGCTGGACTGAGCCTGTGGCTTGCAGCTATCTTCCTGAGCAAGAAGCATTCAGAACACATGCAGATAAAGTCTGAATTTCACAGAAGGCAGGGAGAAAGAGCAGAAAATTTTACAGCTATACTATTATGACCCCAGAACAAGGTCACAGAACCTACTTGGACTGCGACTATAAAACAGAAAAAGGAACAGGGTTAAATATTGTAGCTGGAGCCAGGAGATGTATATTGGACAGGGAGGAGGAACAGGAACAAGGCTTAAGTGTTGTCACTCTGACCATATAGCAGGATTTCAGATTCAGACCATAGACCCATAATCTGCCTGCAACTGAGTAACTAGAACAGAGAGCTCAATGTAAGAGGAGGTTTGTAGTTCTGTCATTCTGAACCTGTAGAGCCTGCCAGCTAGCTGATATGGGCAGAAACCAGTAGCTATTTACTGGAGTTCCAACCAGGATAAAGCCTGCAACTGGTTTTCCCAAACCTAAATCAAGCTCAGGATGCTGCAAGGCTTCACAAGAAGAAAGTGATCAGACTTCACACTAAATCAGACAACTCAGGAGATAATGAAAGTTTGCAGCTTCCTGGCCTGAATTGTCCCTGAGATTCTTGAATACACCTTTCAATAGCAGGAGAAAGCACCAGCAGCTGGCAAGAGAATATAAATCAGGACCAAACAAGGCCTTAGTCTTCCCTCCAGAAGTGAATAGAAACTGAGCCAAACAGAAAATGAAAGTAGAAAGAATATACCTATCACCTGAAAGAAACCCCAAACTGAAAATTCCTAAGAGTGTCATTGACCAAATACAATAGTTCCTAGTCAAAGAAAAAATACTGAACAAAGCCATGAACAAAGAGTTCAAGTACCAAGTTGCCATAATCAAAATTACACAAGATCTTGAAGCTAATATCTTCAGGAAAGGAAATTTTGGAATTTGATACTCCAAAAGGTAAAACATATAGGGCTATGACCAAGAATAAATTCATGGAAACTGAATTTTGTCTTACAGGGGAAAAAAATGACCTTTTTTTCTCTAAATTTTTTTAAATTTATTTTTAACCTTTTCTTTTTAAATTAAGTTCTAAATTCTATCCCTCTCTCCCATCTCTTCCCCACCCACTGTGAAGGCAAACAAAATGATATCAATTACATATATGAAATCATGCAAAAATATTTCATATTACTTATATTCCACAAAAAAAAAGAAAAAAATGAAGCAAGAAAATTATACTTCAATTATACATGGAGTTCAACCAATTCTCTCTCTGGAGGTGGATAGCATTTTTTTCATTATGAGTCCTTTGGAATTGTCTTGGATCATTGTATTGATCGGAGTAGCCAAGTCTTTCATAGTTGATCATCATTACAACATTATCGTTACTATACACAATGATCTCCCAGCTCTTTTCACTTCATTTTGCTTCAGTTCATACAGGTCTTATCATGCTGTTTTTTTTTTCCCCTGAAACCACCCCCTCATCAATTCTTATAGTATAGTTATGCTCTATTACAATCATGACACAATTTGTTCAGCTATTCTCCAATTGATGAGCTACCCCTCAAGTTTCAATTCTTTGCTGCCATAAAAGAGCTGCTATAAATATTTTTGCACATGGAGGTCCTTTTCCCGTTTTTATGACCTCTTTGGGATACAGACCTAGAAGTGGTATTGCTGGGTCAAAGGGTATGCACATTTTTATAGCCCTTTGGGCATAGTTCCAAATACATCTCCAGGACAGTTGGACCAGTTCACAACTCCAACAGCAGTTTATTAGTATATCTATTTTCCCTTATTCCCTTCAGCATTTGTCATACATAATTATTACAAATACATAATTATCAACCGTAACTGTGGACATGAATGAGTTTAATTCATTCATAAAAATGAAGAACATAGCAGAATGGATTAAAAAGCAGAGCTCAACAATATGTTATTTTAAGAAACATCCTTGAAATATAAATATTCACACAGAGTTAAAATAATGTCTTGGAGTAAAATCTGTTCTACTTCAATTGAGCTAAAAAAAACAAAAACAAAAACAAAAACAAAACCTTAGGGTAGCAATTATGATCTGAAGTGAGGCAATGTTGGAAATAGATAAGACCAAAATAAAAAAAAATAGATAAATTAAGGAACTTCATGATGATTTAAGTCACCATAGCTAATAAATTAATGTGAATATTTGACATATATGCACCAAATGAAATGGTATCTAAATAATTAAAAGAAAAATAAACTAGTTATAATGACAAAGATAGAGTAAAACCATAATAATTGAGGGAAATCAATTTTTTTTATACCTAGATAAATCCAACAAAATAAATAAATAAATAAGCACAAAATTGAGGACATTAAAACATTTTTTTAAAGTTAGATTTGGTAGAGCTTTCAGGAAAAAAGTGCATGTGTACATATGTGTGTATATATTATACACACATATGTATATTTTAATACTAATTGCCACATAAAATTGAAACATTGAACATAAATTGAAAATTGAACATAAATTAGAGCATAAAAACTGAACAGATGCAAAAATGTGAAGCACTTATTGACAATGAAATAAAACTATATCAGAGTCACTGAAGATATATGTAAAATTAATTGGAGTCTAAATAACTTGATCTTATAGAAGTGATAGATCAAAGAACAAATTAAGGAGACAATAATTTCATTAAAGAAAATAACAATAAGCCAGCATACTAAACTATTTTGAATGCAGCCAAACCAGTCCCCTTTATATTTATTTATATCTTAAACACTTTGGTCAACAAAGAGAGAAAGATGAGTTAAATTAATTGGGCATACAGATGGAAACAAACTAGAAAATCAACTAAAAATAAATATAAAAATTGAAAATATGAAATCCAAAAAGAAATAAATAAATTGGAAAGTAAATAAAAATTGAATTAAAATATAAAACAGAGTTGTTTTACAAAACAATAAATAAATCACTAGCTCTTTTAATTTTATAAAAAGGAGGAAAGCTGAATTGTTAGTATAAAAAAGGAAAACTTTAACAGATGAAGACATAGTTATTAGAAACTATTTCTAGTAACACTGACAAGTATTTCTATTGTTTTCTAAAAAAAATTGCAAGCTATTTGTAATAAAATTGACAAAATAAAATGGATGAATATTTATAAAAACATATAAATGCCCAAATCAATAGTCAGAAATTATGACTTTAAAGAGCTTATTCTTTACAAATGCAATTCAACAGCTACAAATAAACTCCTAAAGAAAAAGCCATCAGGAAGAGTTGCATTTACAAATTAACTATGAAATATTAAAATCAATTCTATCAAATATTTTTTTCAAAAAGAAAATTAGTTCAAAATATATAAACTATTTGCAAAAAAAAGGAAAATAAGAGATCCTAGCAAATTCCTTCTATAATAAAAACATAATTTTGAAGCTTAAATAAGGGAAAGGGAAAACAGATAAACTACAGACCAATACCCCTCATATCAACACATATAAAAATAAAATATTAACAAAGAAGCTAATATATATATATGTGTGTGTTCATATATCTGTATATACATACATATATACATATACATATATATACATATATGTACATATATAAACACATTATTGCCAGGTTGAATTTATATAAGGAATCTAAGATTGTTCCTCTATTAGGGAAATTATAAGCATAATAGATTACCTTTTAACAATAGCAATAAATACTGCATGATAGTATCAATACATGCATTAAAAAGTTTTTGAGGGGCAGCTCGTTGGTGCAGTAGATGGAGCACCGGCACTAGATTCAGGAGAACCTGAGTTAAAATCCAGCCTCAGACACATAACACTTACAAGCTGTGTGACCCTGGGCAAGTCATTTAACCCCATTGCCTAACCAAAAAAAGTTTTGACCCAATTCAGCAACCATTTCTGTGATATATATATATATATATATATATATATATAAAACAAAGCAATAAATTTTACCTTTCCTCAATTTACCAATTCCTCAAAGTAATTTCTATTTAAATAAAGTCAAAAGTTACTCTTGTGTGTAAGGGGAATAAACTAGAAATAAGGATCCCATTGTCACCACTGTTATTTGACATAGTACAAGATACTAGCAATAGCCATAATATGAGAAAAAAAGATACTGAGTGAATAAAGACAGGCAAAAAAAGAACCATTTTTTTACAGATGCTATGATGTCTTAATTAAGGTGGTAAGAAGAATATCCTAACCCAGGTGTGGGGAACCTGCAGCCTAGAGGCCACATGTGGCCTTCTAGGTCCTTGGGTGTAGCCTTTCCACTGAGTCCAAGTTTTTTCAGAACAAATCCTCTTAGTAAGGGGATTTGTTCTGTGAAGCTTGGATTCAGTCAAAGGGCCACACTTGAGGACCTACCACATGTAGCCATGGGTTCCCCACCCCTGTCCTACCCCCTGGTCCCTTGAAATTTAGGCTACTAATTCTTTAAAAGGATTGAAACTGTCCTTGAGACTTGATTGACCTCGGGAACTGAAGGCTGAAGGGATTGATGTTGCTTGGTTGCCTGAGTAGGCATCATTCACAGATTGATCCAGACCCTTTCTGACGCTTAGATGGAGGAAAACAGAGAAACACAGACAAAAGATTTCACTCACCTGAATCAACTCCAGGCAACCTCAAAGCCTATCTCAACTGTCCTCTTTAATACTTTGTCCTCAATTTTTATCACAGATCTTATCAAGTTTTAGCCTCAGATTACTCCCACCAATCCATCACCTGCTGCCTTTGTTCCTACTCAAGTACTGTTGATCAAAATAGAAAAAAATCCCCATTTCTATTACCAAATCTGCATGAGTCAGCCATTTGTCTGTCATTTCCTTGTTGACATTTTGTTGGCTGAGTTCTGGCAGATGTTGCTTGTGAAGAGCCTTTTGATTCTACTCTTGGCTCTTAGCCATTTAATAAACTATATCCATCGATGAAAAGAGTATATGCTCAGGAGTCAGAGGATTTGGATAAAACAGCTGACTCTGATGCTTGCTAATTGTGTTAGTTGATAAATATTTATTAAGCCCCTACTATGTGCAGGCAGGTAGGTGGATCAGTGAATAGAGCACAAAGCCTAGAGTCAGAAAGACTTGAGTTCAAATCTAGCTTCAGATGCTTACTAGCTGGGTGACCTTGGACAAGTCACTTACCCTCTGTTTGCCTTAATCCACTGGACAAAGAAATGGCAAACCACTACAGTATCTTTGCCAAGAAAACCCCATGGACAATATTGGCATGCTGTGATCCACAGAGTCACAAAGAGTCAGATACCACCAAACAACAACATGTGTAGGGGCTGTGCTAAGTGCTGAAGATAGAACAGGAAGGAAAAGCAATCCTGCCTTCAAGGATCTAGTAAGGGATAAAACTTGCAAACAGCTGTGAACAAACAATACAAATATACGATGGATTGAAGTTAATCTTAAAGGGTAGGCATTACCTTTAGGAGGAAGGCTTTAAAGCCAAGACCCCTTGGAAAGGCTTCTTGCAGCAGGTAGAATTTGAGCAGAGACTTGAAGAAGGCAATTGAAACTCGGAGGTGGAGCTGAAGAAGAGAACATTCCAGACACATGGGGCAGCTCATGAAAATGCTTGGCATCTATCTGAGGAACAGCAAGGTGACCTGTATCACTGGATTGTAGAACACATGGTGTAGAATAAGGTATAAGAGAAAGAAAAAGGTAGGCAGGTACTGATTATGAAGGGCTTTAAAAGCCAAACAATGGATTTTATATTTGTTCCTGGAGGTCATAGGGAACCACTGGTGTGTGTGTATGTGTGTGTGTGTGTGTGTGTGTGTGTGTGTGTCTGTGGCTTGTCTGTGGGATGGGAGGTGTTGTGTGGTACGATAAGACCTGTTTCATAGTTAGGAAGGGGTCAAGGATTTGGGGGTTTTAAACATTAAAGATAATGAGTTCCATTTTGGACATGTTGTATTTAGGAGGTCCCTTAGACATCCAGTTCGAGATTTTGAGAAGAGAATTAGAAATGTGAGACTGGAGGTCAGGAGAGAAGTTAGGCCTGAATAAATAGATGTGAGAAACATTTGCATAGATATGAATCTGGTGCTTTTAAAAATATAAACAAAATATCTTCCCAAGACTAGACTAATTTTGAAGCTCATGTTTATTTATTTTGGGTCTGAAACCACTGGGTGTCACTGTGGAGTGGGAGGTGTCTATGCTTTCCTCATTTCCTTTTCCTTTCTAGAATGGGGTAGATGGGGCAAAAATCCTCACAGATCATTCCTAAGTCTGCCTATTGGATGTGATGGAAGGAACAACTTTTTCTTCTAGTCCTTCCTTGCTCCGCCTCCCTTTTTTTGCTTCCTGATCTTCTCCTGGGTTTTGATAGAAGATCATATTTAGGAACAGAACTAGGGACCTGGAGCTCTCCAGGTAAATCTTGCTCTCACATGCAAGAAAGGAGAAATAGGCTGGTTTATACATCTAGGGCCAGATAGGAGAAAAAACAAACAAACAAACAAAAAACCTCAAGCATTCCTCAATTCTACTATTGGGGTTTAAAAAGTTATTAAAAACACAGAAATTCATAAATAGCCCCTAGTGACCTTTTCTCCTACCAAGACAGAATAGGAGAGTTCTGGGTTCTGGCAGCTATGTATATCATACATATACTATAAATATATGTGTGTGTGTGTATATATGTACATATGTAAATACGTGTATATATGTGTATAGATAGATATAATCTCAGAGTTGTAACACTCACTCACACACCATACACACACACATATACACACCCCAGTTGCAATTAAAGACATGCTCACAGACAATGGGAACAACCTTATTAATAATATGAAATCAGACTTACAAAATAACATTGGAAATTTAGGACTGGGAGTGGGGGAGCAGCTTAATAGGAAACATTAGGGTTTTTATTTGCTTTGTTTGACTTGTCCAGGGGGTTGCATTTTAAAGTTTGAGGTTGGAAAGACTAGATGAATGGGGAGAGAACACTCTACCTGCCAGCTTAATTTCAGGACTGGAGAGTAGTCATCAGGACCCAGGACTTGTTTCCTATCTGATCATTGCTGGGCTGTCTCCAGTGAAGGCTGTTTCTGATGACATTGAGTCTTCAGTATCATCATTCTAACCCTCTCTTCAAGCTTTCTCTCAGCCACCTCTCCTTCATATCTCCCCCATCCTCTGCCATTACTGTGGAGATAAAAAAAAGTACCAAAACTCCCCTCTCCGATTCCAAACTTTAAAGGCCTCTCCAAATCCCAGTGTAGTCCCACCGCCTGGAATATTTCCTCAGCCAGGTAGATGAGAAAAAAAATCAAATTCCCAGCATTCCCAGTAAGGATTCAAATAGTTCCCTCTCTATGGAGTCATTAGCAATATATTTTGCTCTACTTACAGTGCTAAGGCACAGTAGTTAGAGTGCCAGGCCTGAAGTCAGAAAAACATCTTCCTGACTTCAAATCTGGCCTCACATATTTACTAGCTGTGTGACCCTGGGTAGGTCATTTAACCCTGTTTGTTTCAGTTTCCTCATCTGTAAAATGAGCTGGAGAAGGAAATTGCAAACTACTCCAGTATTTTTGCTAAGAAAAAACAAATGGGGTCATGAAGAGTCAAACCTGACTGAAAACAACTGAACAACGGGTGCTAAAGATCTACTGAGTAAATCTACAAATAAGCCAGATCAAATATAACTAATCTGAGACACTCAAATGTCCAGTTCAAAAAGTAGATTTAGTTTATTTACTAAAACCATAATCTCAGTCAAATTTCTTTTAGTTCCTACTTCTCCAGAATGCTTGCTAATGAGGTGTAAAGTTTTTGTTTGTCTGTACCTTTGTTTCTCCAGTCTTTATCCTGTTTAATCACACTAAGAAAAATCAAGCGCCTAATTTCCTTGCTTTGAATGTGTTTTATTTTTGTGTCAGCTTAGAGCTGCTTTACTTTATTTACACTGTTTTCATCATGAACTTATTATTTGCTGACAGATCTTACCTGTTTACTGGTTTCAAACAGCTGCAGACATGTAATTAGATCTTATCAGTTCTGACCATATCCTGGTGAGCATTATTCTACAGCCCTGTGCCACCGGCTGCTAAAACATCTTAAGAGGTTGGCAAGTTTACAAACTTCCTTATTTTTATACCCTTTCTACAAAGATCCTGTGTTTTAATTAGTTAAATCAGCCTTGTTTATGAAATTTTCTTTAAACCAACATTCCTTGTAATTTCAGATGCTGGTTTTTCAGAATGCCTGTTGCTCAAGGCTAAATGAAAGATTCATTTCAAATTATTTAAACCATCCCCTTCATTTTAGAGATGGAGAAACTGAGGCCCTGAGAAAGGAAGTGTCTTACCACATAGCTAGTAAATGTTGGAGGCAGAATTCAAATCACTTAAATCCAAGTCCTCAGATCTTTTCACTGTATTGCACTGCCTTGAATTCAAACCTTTATTTAATACTGTACTTTTAACAGTGGGAATTGTTTATATAGAATTCCAAACAAATTCTTCAGTTTTTTTTTTCCTTGTAGAAAAGAAAACTCTTATAATAAATCACCCCTATGGAAAGTAGTTCAGCTCATATCAAATTGGTTTCAGTTTGGAATAGACCCTTTGATTAGACCTAAGGTCTCTATTTTGCTTTTGACACTCACATCAAATTGTACATTGTTATTTGAAGTGGGAGGGATTAGATGATCTGGTCCAATCTCATCATTTGACAAATGAGATCTATAGAAATGTGATATGTAGTGAGAGCAATGAAAAGAATACTGGAATTGGAATTCGAAGACCTGGGTTTGAGGACTGACTTTAATACACAGTAGTCATATGGGCAAAGTATATTTCTCTGAACCGCAGTTTGCTGAAATAATACGTATATTACCTCTCTATGTGTTGTATGTATACGTGTGTATATCCAGTGCTTAGCACAGTGCCTAGCAAGTAACAGGTACTTAAATATTTATTGACTAGCTAACTACATGTAAACTATTAAGGTTATCTAAATGTAAGCTCCTACAGGGAAGGAACTGTTCTTGGTTTTATTCAGTGCCTATCACAGTGCCGTGAACACACACATATATAATATGTATGTATATGTGTATATACACATATACACATTCATATATGTATGGATGTGTGTTTTATATATATATAGTCCAAATATATTATTTAATTAACAGAGGGTAATTTATTTTTTTATGTTGGTTAGCATTTATATAGAGTCTAAAAGCATGCGAAGTGTTTTATATGTTATCTCATTTTATTCTCAAAACAACCCTGTGAGGTAGGTGCTATTATTATCCTCATTTTGAAAGACAAAGGCTGAGGGAAATTAAATGACTTACCCAGGTCACTCACTGAGAAAACTCTTCTACCAAGGCCAATCAGGAAATACTTAGCACCTTTTAGTTTTAGAGAGGCGACTAGGGCATTTAAAGGTTGAGTTACTTGCCCGGAGTCATACTGCTGTAACCTGAGGCTAAAAGTTCATTTGCAAAAGCCTCTCCTTATTGATGGAGATTGATGACTCAAAGATCCAAGCCTGTGGTGAAGGTGTGAGGGAGTAAACTAGAATTGGGAAGAGCCTGAGACTGTGGTCTTCTGACTTCCAGAAAAAGAAGACATGTGGTTCCAAATTCTGTTTAGGTCCCTGACGGGAGAAAAAGGCTCTGGATGGATTTGGCCTCAGAGTTAGTTAGTGGTAGGACCAGATCCAAGATTCAGGTACTCAGTCTTCTAATCAAGTGCTTTTTTTGATACCTCATACTTCAAAAGAGCTAGATGATACAATGGGTATCATGTCAGACTTTGAGTCAAGAAGAGAATATCTGAGTTTGAATGCTTCTTCAGATATTTACTAGCTGAGTGACCCTAAGTAAGTCACTTAATATCTCTCATATTAGTGTCTTTATTTATAAAATGAGGACAATAATAGCAACTACTTCCAGACTTGTGAATATTGAATTAGATGACATTTATAGAGTGTTTTGCTGACCTTAAAGTGCTACGTAAATGCCAGCAATTATTCCAAAGTCATCCTCAATTCCTTTGGCTTTTTTAATCAGTGGCCAAATTTCTTTCCACATATTGTGGTAGAAAGCATGTTCTAAGAAGAGCAGCTTGTACCAGACTGAATGTCTTATTAATTTCTCTTTTATCAGGGAATTGTGCTACCTCTCACCTACTCCTTCTACCTGCTGACTGACAGCCCCGTCTTTAATTAGCTCACTGTACTGGGTGGTTGATAATAACTTCTCTGAATCATCACTTCATTGTGATTTTCTTTCCTTCTTTACTTTAACAAAAATTTCCCTAGCAGAATTGAGTCAGAGACCAGTGGCACTTGCATCAAGATAGAAATATTTTCATCATAAAATCTTAGGATGATTTTCTGAACTGGAAGGAAGTGGGAAGTCCATCTAGAGACTAATCTGTAATGGAACAGCAATTACCTATAAAGAATACCTGGCAAGAGTCTGAAGCCTTCTAGGGAAGAGCAACTTGTTACCTTTTTGTAGCAGAAAAAGTAGGAACAAAATGAACCTGCCACACAAAAGCTAACATCCCACCTTCTATAGGTGTTTCCTGGTTTCCTCTGCTGCTAATGCCTTCCCCTTTCAGATTACCTTCATCAACTTCTATGTTCCTGGTTATTTATTTACTGCCACTCTGATTAGAATGTGAATTCCTTAAAAAGGCAAAGTCTGTTTATTTGTTTTTGGGGGGGGGGAGTGGGCATGTCAGTTGTATCTCCACACAGTGCCTACTACCAAAAGTACTTAATAAATGCCTGTTGACTGACTCGACAAAAGGGAAAGATTAAACAAAAAGATCTGGTGATAACTACCTAATCAACAAGTAATTCAAACTGCATTTGAATTTTTTTTAAATATCTCTCTCCCTATAATAAAAATATTTTCCAGTAAAAAAGATGTTTTAATATCAAATCAGTATCATAAAAATTTTATATTGAAAAGTACATCAAATTAATAGTCTCTTTTGAGTCTTATAAATTCTCTGTGAAGCAGATTTTCTTAGTATTGTTATCTCTATCTTAAAGAGGAAGAAACTGAGGTTCAGAGAGGGTAACTTACCCAAGATTTCTTGGCTAAGAAGAGACATAGTTAAAATATTAACCCAGACCTCTGAACAGGCAATTTCAGTTTCCATTTAAAGGGGGAAAATCCCTAAAAATTAGAGCTTTTCGAAGTGGAATGGACTACTTCAGGATTAGTGAGTTCTCTTTTCCAGCAAACTTTAAAACAAAACTGAGTGACCACTCATCTAAAATATTATAGAAGGGCTTCTTGTTCAGATACAGGTTAGCCAAAAATGGTTTCTATTATCCCTTTGAACATTGAGATACTATAATTATTTGATTCTAAATCTATCTTCTTCTTTTTTTTCAACTCTAGGGCCATTAGCAAAACCTTATATAGACATAGTTTCCTTAGTAGCATTAGAATGCACAGAATTTGGAAAAGTAGAACTATCTCCCAAATATAGGATATAAACTTAACAAAATAATGAAATACTTTCTGAAAGGAAAAGCAGCTTTATGAATTCGATTAGCCTAGATAAGAAAACAGAAAGGTGAATAGGAGATTCATTGCATTACTTCTAGGAGAATTCTTAGAATCTTAAATTTGTAAGGAACTTCAGAAATCATCTACAACATTATATATCAAACAACATTATTTTACAAGGGAATCTAATGAGGCTCAGAGAGAGAAAGGCTAAGTGATTCATTCAATGTTACATAGAGTAGACTATATGTGGCAGTGTTTTCTTTACAGAAAAAAAAAAGTGCTCCTGATATATTTATGTTATCTGCATTATTGGCATTTCTTAAATCTAGACAATCAACAAAAGAATAAATCAAGGCCTTATTCATATGTTTGGCAATTTCTATGTGTAAAAGCTCACAGTAAAAATTTAATAATTGGCTTTCACAAGACAGTTTGAGCTAGCTTCTGCGCACCCCTGGATTTGAACCTAGTTCTTCTGACTCCAGATTCAGTGTACTTTCCATTCTTGTAGAGCACTCATTTTTACTGCCCTTAAAAACATGGGAAACAGAGAAATAAAAATAACTTTGTATAGAAATGAATACCTTCTTTTATTTATAACTTAAATCAGTAGATTATCTTAATCATTGGTCTTTAGTCTGTCACTGTTTCTTTGATGCCTCATAGTGTTGTGGACATAACCTGGCATTCTTGATGGCTATGATAGTGGAGGGAACTCTCAAACACACCCCACCAAACTATAGCTTAGAATAGGGATCCAATGATACACTGTATGTCTGTTGTCCAATGCAGAGCTAGTTTAAATTTGGAGAGGCCCATCACTGTTTTAATCACATGAGATATTTTTTTTTGAGGGGGTCAGGACAATTCTTGAAAAAGTTAAGGAAGCTTCCTTCAATACTTGCAGCTTCTTTTATCAATAGTTACTTAGTCAAAAAAGCATTTACTGAGCACCTAATATGTGCCAGGCACAGAAGGCAGGTAGGTGCCTCAGTGGATAGAGTGCTAGTCCTTGAGTCAGGAAGACCTGAGTTCAAATCCAGCCTCAGATTCTCACTAGCTGCGTGACCTTGGATAAATCACTTAACCTCTGTTTTCCTTAATCTACTAAAGAAGGAAATGGCAAACCACTTCAGTATCTTTGCCAGGAATCCTTGCCCCTCCAAAAAATAAAGGTCAGGGTTGGACACAACTGAATGGCTGAACAACAATATGCCAAGCATTGTGCTAAGGACTAGGGATACCAAGGGGAGGTGGATAGCTGTTAGTATTAAGGAGCTGTTGCTTTAGGTAAAGCAACAAGAAGCCTTTCCTGACCTCCCTTGCCCCTCCCCTTAGTGTTAGTGGCTTCCCTCAGTTATCTCCAGTTTACCCTATCTATATCTTGTTGTTTGCATGTTGTTTCTTTCATTAGACTGGAAACTCCTAAAAAGGAAAAACTATTTCCCCCCACCCAGCTTTTCTTGGCATTTCCCAGGCTTAGCCCAGTGCCTAGCACAGAGCAGGCACTTAATAAATGCTTATTGACTGGGGGGTGGAGCCAGGATGGTGGAAGGAAAGCAGTGACTGTCTTGAGCTCTCTCCCAAAACCCTCCAAATACCTAAAAAAAAATGGCTCTAAACAAATTCTAAAGCAGTAGAACCCACAAAAAGAGAGAGTGAAAAAATTTCCAGCCAAAGACAGCCTGGATGGTTGATTGGAAAGATATATCGCTCCAGGCGGGGAGAGGAGCACAGTTTGGCGTGGGCGCGCAGGCCACAGTGACCCTGGAGCAGGCCTCAGAAGGCTGAATCGTGGGCAGCTGTGGTGATTTCCAGACTTCTCAACCCCTGAACACCAAAGACAACTTAGAAGGTCAGTAGAAAAAGTCTGTGACTGCGGTGAGAGAGGAGCTAGGTCTCAGCTGCAAGTCTCAAATGCGGCCCAGGGCAGTGGCTTTTTCCTGAGCTTCAGGCCCACAGACTTAGGGGGATTCCAGTGGCTGATCAGAGTGGGATTGCAGGGATCTCTTTGCCAGTGCTGAAGCAGGAATCTCTTGCTTTTCCGGTGCTTGGATCTGGGTCACAGTTCTGAGGGGCGGTCCTGGGGCGAGGAGCAACGCTGGTGTGGTGGAGAGGAAACACCTCGGCCCTTATCATACCACCTTGGAAGAACTGAAAATTTACAGGTCCCTAGATGTACATCTGAAAACAGCTGTACAAACCCCCAAAACTTGGGACAGTACACTCTTCACATTGGAAGCAGACTTTTACCTTAACAAAGAGTTTAAAACTCAAGTAATTGACCGGGATCATGAGTAAGCAGCACAAAAAGAATCAGACTATATTATCTTACTTTGGTGACAAAGAAGATCAAAACATACAACCAGAAGAAGACAACAAAGCCAAAGCTCCTACATCCAAAGCCTCCAAGAAAAATAGGAATCAGTCCCAGGCCTTGGAAGAGCTCAAAAGGCATTTTGAGAAGCAAGAGAAGTAGAGGAAAAACTGAGAGTGATGCAAGAAAATCATGAAAAACAAGTCAACAGCTTGCTAAAGGAGACCCAAAAAAATACTGAAGAAAATAACACCTTAAAAAATAGCCTAACCCAAATGGCAAAAGAGGTCCAAAAAGCCAGTGAGTAGAAGAATGCCCTAAAAAGTAAAACTGGCCAAATGGAAAAGGAATTCCAAAAGATTACTGAAGAAAATACTTCCTTAAAAATTAGAATAGCGCAATTGGAAACTAGTGACTTTATGAGAAATCAAGACACTGTAAAACAAATCCAAAAGAATGAAAAATTAGAAAACAATGTGAAATATCTCATTGGAAAAACAACTGACCTGGAAAATAGATCCAGGAGAGGGAATTAAAAAATTATTAGACTATCTGAAAGCCATGATCAAAAAAGAGCCTAGACATCATCTTTCAAGAAATTATCAAGGAAAATTGCCCTGATATTTTAGAACCAGAGGGCAAAATAGAAATTCAAAGAATCCACCGATCTCCTCCTGAAAGAGATCCCCAAAGGAAAACTCCTCGGAATATTGTAGCCAAATTCCAGAGTTCCCAGGTCAAGGAGAAAATATTACAAGCAGCCAGAAAGAAACAATTCAAGTATTGTGGAAACTCAATCAGGATAACACAAGATTTAGCAACTTCTACATTAAGAGACCAGAGGGCATGGAATATAATATTCTGGAGGGGAGATAGGATTACAACTAAGAATCACCTACTCAGCAAACTGAGTATAATCCTGCAGGAGAAAAAATGGTCATTCAGTGAAATAGAGGACTTTCAACCATTCTTGATGAAAAGACCAGAGTTGAATAGAAAATTTGACTTTCAAATACAAGACTTGAGTGGAACATGAAGAGGTAAACAGGAAAGAGAAAATCATAAGAGACTTATTAAGGTTGAACTGTTTACATTCCTGCATGGAAAGATGATATTTGTAACTCATGAGACCTTTGTCAGTATTAGGGTAGTTGGAGTGGAAAAAATTATATGTACACGTATATAGATATAGATATAGATATAGATAGATAGATAGAGGGCACAGGGTGAGTTGAAAATGAAAGGGCCATATCTAGAGAATAAAATTAAGGGGTGAGAGAAGAATATACTAGGAAAAGGAGAAAGGGAGAGGTAGAGTGGGGTAAATTATCCCCCCCCCACACACACACACAAAAACAGAAAAGAAAAGGCTCTTACAGTGGAGGGGAAATGGGAGAAGGTGAGAGGGAATGAGTGAATCTTATTCTCATAGCATTTGACTTAAGGAAGGAATAACACACACTCAATTGGGTGTGGAAACCTGTCTTACCCTACAGGAAAATATAGGGAGAAAGGGGACAAGAGAGTAGGGGAATGATAGAGAGGAGGGCAGATTGGGAAAGGGAGTCATCAGAAGCAAATTCTTCTGAGGAGGGACAGGGTCAAAAGAAAGAATAGAATAAATGGGTGGGCAGGATAGGATTAAGGGAAATAGAGTTAGTTTTTCACAGCATGTCTACTATGGAAGCGTTTTGCATAACTGCACATATATAACCTATATTTAGTTGCTTGCCTTATCAATGAGTGTGGGTGGGAAGGGAGGAAGGGAGAAAATTTGGAACCCAAAGTTTAAAAAAAACACATGTTTAAAAAAAAAGTTTTCACATGCAACTGGAAAATAAGAAATACAGGAAATGGGGTACAGAAATCCATCCTGCCCTACAGGAAAATTGAAGGGGAAGGGGATAAGAGAAGAGGAGGAGATGTAGAAGGTAAGGCAGACTAGAGGAAGGGGTATTTAGAATGCATGCCATCTTGAGGTGGGGGGAGGGGCAAGATGGGGTGAAAATTCGGAACTCAAAATCTTGTGGAAGTAAATGTTGAAAACAAAAAAAATTTTTTTAATTAAAAAAAATAAATACTTATTGACTGACTGGATGACTACATTGATAAAAAAGATTTACTGATCCATGAAGTTTTCAGGGAATATTATTCTGACCTATAATTAGTAACTCTCTGAAAGTTGTTTGACAGTCTTTGAATGAGCAATCACATTGAACGTTTAACACCCAAGGAGATGAGGAATAGAACTATACTTCTTTTGGCTTTGAAATTGAAGGAATTCTTCCTACCTTCCCTCTTTACCCTCCCCTTCTCCTCTGGAAAGTAATGACTCCAAGCACAGCTACATTTAAATGAAGCTGAATTTAGATTACATTTTAATTATGTTGTGAGGGTGCTTCTTTTCAGCAAAGGCAGAATCCAGAAGGTCTATCAGGGAAAACTGCATAGCTGCTCATTTTGAAAATGGCTTGCAAAAGAGGAAAGTTAGATTACAGAATATTTGCGTGTTCTGATATACTGGGCCTTGCACAGTTTCTTTTTAATTCATTCATCATTGTCAACAATTCAGTTCGCCCTTTGCATATTCCTGGAAGGAAAGTCAATCTCACTTCTAGCTTCTTAGAATCCCAGGTTCTTTCAAATCTCATCTGAAAGGAAATCCCCTACTTGAGGGTTTTCTGAACCCCCCTCCCAAGTTCTAGTGTGTCCTCTCACCCTCATAAATGACTTTTTTTCTTTTTCTTTTTCTTTTTCTTTTTCTTTTTTTCTTTTTTTTGATATATGTGCTAGCTTCTTTGTTAGATTGTAAATTCTTTGAGGGCAAGGGATTATTTTGTTTCTGTATTTGTTTCCCCCGAATCTAACACATGATTGGCACAATGTAGTCATTTAAGAAAACTTTGTTTATTGTTCCACAGCCCTTGTTTTTGGAGTGACAATCACCTACACGATGTAAATGAGAGGACTTTTAAGGGTACAAAGACTTGATAATGGATCACAAATAGTGTATGTGTGTGCATGTGTATATACATATACACATATATGTATATATACATCACACATACACGTGTGTGTGTGTGTGTCTGTGTGTTCTTAGTCTTTATAACTTTGAAGCCTGCCCTTTCATGGCTTGAATGATTCAGGTGTGAGAAGCTGGGGGAAGAAACAAGGAAAACTAGAAACTAAAGGCAAAGAATGTGGAATCCATTCAGATGGCCTCTTTTTAGCTTTTCAGCAGCCTTAGGCCCTATATTGTGTTAATCCTTAATTCCTTTGCTTCAGTTTTCCCAATAGCACAATGTGGATCATGGGATTTTGGAACAGAACCAGATTGAAGACAGTAACTTTCCTGAACTCCTTCATTTTACAGCAGAGAAAACTAGGAGCAACAAAGATGTGTCTTACTTATGTATAGCAAAGCTGAAATCTGAAGCCAGTCCTTTTAACTCCAAATTCAAGCTCTTACCACTAAGGTGGTTACCTTATCTTTTCTTGCCTTATAAATTATAGAAACTGAAGAGAAAAATCTGTGAAGTCTGATTTTCTAAGTTGTATTTTCATCTAAAAACTATTAACAATACAGAATTCAACTCAATTCAACAAACATGTATTAAATGACTACTATATGCCAGATACTGTACCAAGTACTAGAGGTAAAAAGATAAAAAGACAAAAATTAAAGTCATTACTTCAAGGTGCTTAGTTCTGATGGGAGGAAGTGGCATCTTCATAGATAAACATAATACAATTATTGTTCTTCAGTCTGGTCTGACTCTTAGTGATCCCATGAACCATAACACATTAATGGTGTCCAAGGGGTTTTCTTGGCAAAGGTACTGGAGTGGTTTGCCCTTTCTTCCTCCAGTGGATTAAGGTAAACAGAGGTTAAGTGATTTGTCCAGGGTCATACAGCTTATAAGTGTCTGAGGCGAGATTTGAACTCAAGTCTTCCTGAAAACAGGAAGTGTGAGAGTTGGGGATCAGGAAAACAAGTACCCAGAGATCAGATACACTGCTTGACCAGATTTACCACACTTCTATCTGCATGACATATGGGCACAATGGATAAATTTCTAGTTTCCTCTTTACAGAAACTTCAAACCCAAGTTCAAAATTCAAAGATTGGTGGGGGAGAGATGAGACAAATGGTTCTCTTAGTATCTCCTGAATCATATCATGTGGTCACCCATTCCACCTTTGGATATGGACACAAAGAATATGGACAGGGAGCTATCTAAAATGGTCTTGAAGTTTACTTCAATATTGAATATAATCCTGTATATTTCCTAGGTAAAATTTTGTCAGAACTATGCATTCAACACTCTATTTGCAAAGCACTTTACAATAATAGCAATTTGAAGTAGCAACACTCTGGACAGACCTGATTATAAAAGCTCTGTAGAGACAGCTAATATACTTAAAATGGACGATCTTATGTGGCTAAGACTCTGTTGGCAAAAAAAAAAAAAGGCTCAATATTCTAAGTTTTCTTGGTTAGCCCACACAGTTTTATTTTATGTACTAGGGGAAAACCAGACCATGAACATACAAACTGACTTCATAGACATTTTTTTTATCAAAGTTGGGTAAAATTAAACAATTTATAGTGTTACAATTAGATTGAGAAGGCAACAGATTGAGAGTGGTATATCATTGACACAAAAAATTGATGAAGAGGATGGTATACAAGAGAGAGGTACAAGGTTAGGAGACTGATGAAGGTATATTTATCAGGGTATAACTAAGCTGCTATTGGAACACTTTGGTCACAAATAGTATAAGTTGAACAGCCATTTTTTTCTATTGTTCTGCTAGAATATAGAAAGTTACCTCATTGAGGGCAGAGATTATTTTTTTTTATTCTTGTTTTTAAATCACCAATACCTAGCAAAGTTCCTGACATACAGTAAGTAGTTATTTAAGAAATGATTGATTGAGGCATCAAAGTTTTCCCTGGGAAGGAAAGTTATCCATATTCCCTAGTGTAGCAATATCCATCCCACCCACAGCTCTTTAGAGTAATATCAATTTCTCTAGATCCATAATAAATAAGACAAGCCTCAATCCACTTGTAAAGCTTTAGTACCACTAAGAAGAATCTGGCAAGGGTGTCTAGTTTGTTAAATCTCTTGATGTAACCAACAATCAAACAAAAGTGATTGTTTTACTCAATCAATAAATAAACATTTATTAAGGACCTATTTTAGCCCAGGTATTGCTCTAGGTGTCGTTGAATCAAAAACAGAAATGAAAAAGTCTCTTCCCTCAATGTTCTTTTATTCTATCAGGAAAAATAACAAATATACATATAAAGAGAGATAGATAGATAGATAGATAGATAGATAGATAGATAGATAGATAGATAGATA